>NW_025931445.1:0-880 GCF_000764305.2 Hyalella azteca
GAACAGAAATAGAATCATAAAACGATAATTGAGTCAGCTTATGAATTATATTTCTGGCGCAAAGCTTTAAGCTGAGCAAACGTAAGATCTGAGCGCAATCGCTGACCTCATTTCTCTGCCTCAATATCCATTTTGCTAACAGCAAATCGTAGCAATTGCACGCAGCAGAATTCACAAAAAAATAAAACTCAATTAACTTCTCGTCAATGCAAAACGCAGCACCTCTTGGCATCCAGTTTAGTTTTGAACGCCAATCTTAGCATCTGAAGCACCTGGAGGAAAGATAATCTAAATTTTATATTATCTTTCTTCCAGGTGCCTTGAGTTCATGGTCGCGTTAGCATTTTAGATTCTAAAATGCTAGCGTGACCATGAACTAAAAAAATGCGTCTCATTTTATCATCACATGAAATGAAGCTAAGCAGGTTTACTATCATCACTTGTAATAAAACTAGGTTATTTTATCATCATCACGCGTGTTGAAACTAAATATTATATCACTGGTGAGACTTTGCGATGATTTGATCATCATCGCGCCTGTTGAAACTAAATATTATATCATCACCGGTGATTAATCAAAATATTTAATCATCTTCACTTGTGATGTTCTTAAATAATTTCACCGTCAACACATTAAATTAAACTGAAGCGTTGCGTTCCACCGCATTTGCCGATCCAAGGTTTACATGTCGGGTTCACACACGCAATAACCGCATACAAATTGCGTATTAATTTTATTCGAACGAAAATAATTTACATGAATTACTGCGGCAATGTTAAGCAGCAGCCTGTATGAGGGGGAGAGGTCGGAGCGCACTGTGTGAGGGGACTGCGCCTCGTCTCACAGGACGCCTCGTCTCACAGGACGCCTCGTCTCACA
>NW_025931446.1:0-2011 GCF_000764305.2 Hyalella azteca
GGGAAAAATGGCTCGAGTGAAAACTTTGACCTCAAACCCCCCTGTACGTGATTATACAGCAGCAGCATATCAAAAGTGGAGAGTATAAGTTTAGCGTCCGCTTCGCTGGCTGTAGGCACACAGAAAGTGAGCCGCTCCTGCCGAACTAGGCCTTTCCACATAATTAGGGATTTTTATGAAAATTACCGAAAAAAATTAATTAGTTTCGTTGCCGGCATGCAATTGAACTGGGACACGATTTTTCTGTTACGATCGTGCTCCTACAAAGTCATTTTTTTTCTAATTTTAGATAGAGAAAAATTGTTTTATGATTATCTATTTTAAAGTTATCATTGTTCATGGATAAAATATTACTATTAAAGTTGAAAGATATTCGTTCAATCCAAACTATCCAAACTGCTGGAAAATATACTTTTTTCCGTGCTTTACTGTATGTCTTTAATAGAGGCCTTAAATTCCTAGCATAACTCGTGCATTTATTTATTTATCCTTATACATGAAATAAATTTCTCAATCTACCTCGAGTTTGCAAATTTATAGGTGTTTTCATTTTTAATAATAAAGTAATCTTCACTGCAGTAAATTTGCCTATAGTTTTATCTGCGGGCATCCACAATTTCCTTAGCAAATCATGATTTTCATCTTTAATCATCATAGCCACGAGTTATTTTTTTCCCACTTAATTATGTTTCATTTGTCAACATGAAAGTGTCTAGATTAAAGTAATTATTCCTTTCGACTTTTAGGAAGTTCAAGAAACTCAATTTATCTTTCATTGCAAAAACTTCTCAAATCTCCTAAAAAATAATCCATCATAGTTAGATAAACAGCGCTTGTAATTTTCAAGCTCATTCCAGACTTACTCTGTCACCTGCACTCTAAATCTACAAGCACATGGTAATCACGTCTACATAGTGAACAACCTGAATACATCTTTACTGTTTTAGCGTGAAAACGAGAGCCGTGCTCCTGCTTCAAGATAAAAACCTAGTAAACAAACTTAAGGAGTTAGGATACACGATGTATAGAAAGGCTTATCCGTGCGAGTGTTAACGCATTCAAGTTATAAGTGCTCATCTTCTGGCCCGCATTCCATCCTTGATAAGTGAGAGTGTGAGCTTCACATGGAATATTTATGAGTATTTAGGGTGGCTATAACGAACATGACGGTTACAAAGCTCTCAATTCTTTTAACTTGTAGTTCTTCCAGATATTAAGCAATGCTTTTGGTTATTGGTAAGCTCTTTTGAAGATGCAATTCGTGAGAGTTTATTTTTAGCGTTATGCTTCCTTCGAGGGGAAAAGTGATGCTACCAAATAATTATTTGAAAATATTTCTACCATGGTAATCGTTACAGGTTATTTTAACAATGATCGTAGTTTTTGCACATCTAATCGTGTTTTAGTAAAGCAATTTTCTTGATTTATTTAAGAGAATTATGCCTTATTTTCTTGAGATTTGGCATTATGTTAAAAAGTTAGGGAATTAACAATCTAACAAATGTGTTAATTTATATAATATTAAATAGCATAAATAAAATTTGAATGTAATCGACTGCGCATGAGGTGCAATTTTTAACATAGCGTGAAAGTTGGTTAGTAAATACGTACGTCCGTTGGGAAGAAATTTCCGATACTTTTATTGGGCATTCGTGGCATAAAACTTCCTCAACAAAATTAACTGATTTTTATCAAGACATATTGGGCCTCTTGAATGCGGTTTAACCAGCATACACGGGACCATCACAACCGCAGACATCCCTCTAAAAATACACACATACAACAAACATATACAAACCGTACAACTAAAATGACAAGAAATAATATCATAAACAACATATACCAAATTCTTCAATCAATTTAGCGCAATCTTTTCTCTCCAAACACATCATCACCAATTCACTCACTTCAAACAACCCCACCATACACTCTCCATCATTCACATAATACAATATATTCTTACACTCCCATGTCTTATCACTTATCAAAATAATCAATCTAGAATAGCCAT
>NW_025931447.1:0-1353 GCF_000764305.2 Hyalella azteca
CAGCGTTACTTGAAATCATCTACAGACGATGTTGCCATTCCATTCAGATGAAAACTGTGTCTAAATCAGAACTGTGTCGGACGGCTCCGCGGCCCGCGCCGAGTGCTGCGTGGCACGGAATCGATGACCGTGATTTGCACGAACGCCTGCGCGAAAAAAATCTAATTAGATTGATTTACGCGAGAAATTTCCCCGTTTATATACATCTTCCTGAGTGTGGTACACTGGGTGAGTAGAAATTTATTATAAATGATGTAACTTTGTTTAAGTTGTTTTGGATAAATGTTCTGTGTAGTTATTCTAGCCTTGCGAGTGTTAATTAACTAAGGAAGTCTAGTTGAGATAATCGGCTAGGCTAGAGAGAACGCTCCTAAAGACGGATCTTGACTAGCCCCCAGGCTGATGTAGGAGTGGCTCGTTTGACCACATATTCAAATAGGTGTGGATAGCAAATGGATAAACGTTGTGACGATAATTACTTATGTAATCATACCTTAACTAGAGTGAGTATTGGTAATATTGAGTGGAAACTAGAGTGAATATTGTCAATGCTGAGTGGAAAATTACTCAGGCCTAGAGTTCCTGAAATGATTGTGGAATTCACACCGGTAGAAATAATTCCAATGGCTAGAGAGATCATGTTAAAATGTATTACAATTTCTGATCCTATTCAATAGTAGATAATTTTGATTTTTACCTTAATATTTTCATTATTGCTATTTTTACCCATTTTGATTCAGTATTATTGAGGATTCTTTTAATGTTCACTAATATTGTTTTCATGGGGAAGAAAATAATGATTGAATTAATTAAATTTGATTTTGATATGTAACAGTGATTGCTTATGGATGATAGTGATAAATTTAAATAATTTGACCGTGAGAATTATTGAGATTCAATCTTAAGTTGTTACTCATATTAGGATTTGACTGTGGATTTTGATACAGTTAGGTTCAATGATATTGAAGTCAAAATATTTCTTGTTATTGTTCAAATAAGATACTAAATTACATTGATTTAATTGGAGGAAACCTAAGAATGTAAATGTTATGAATTTTTAGAATACTGATTAAAATGTAATGATCAAAAGGACTAAGTTGGATTTTAAGATTAATCCCATAAATTACTGTCTTGATAAAATGGAAAGATGAGTTGGTCAGACTAGAAATGAATTAGGGTAAACGCGGTATATTCCGACACTTTAGGGACGCATCGAAAAATGAAAAACTATAAAAAAAACCGTATGCGTTACGTAAGTTCTGTTGCCTTCACATGACTCTCAAAACACTTCACTACGCGTCAGCAACGATGAAACGTCACAAAATGTTGCCATATTTATTAAAAAGCCTTTAG
>NW_025931448.1:0-2278 GCF_000764305.2 Hyalella azteca
CCATGAAATTTATTTTATTGCTCATTCCGATTTCGTAAGTGAATTCAAAACGGGATTGATTTCGAAGAGGTTCTTGAGTAGCAAGAGAGACACAACAGAGTTGATGACTATGAAGTAATCATTACATAACATAACATAGTGATCTCGGCGCTGCAGTGTATAGGCCTGATGTGGCCTGTCGCCGATTCTTTTCCTTTTCGTGCCTTGTTCACAGAAGATCTAAAATTGTGTCATTTGACCGTATTTTTTCATGACTGACGAAAATTTGAAATAGCTACTCGACTTCCACCGGGTTCGATATGGTGCTAGGCATTTCAAATCTGAACATATATTTTTCCATAGCTTTATCTAGTCTGTTCTTGAACGCGTTCATACTTGGAGCGCCAACGATGTCATCGGGGAGGCTGTTCCACATGTCGGTGATTCGAAGTGAGAAGAAATTTTGTCGCGTGGAGAAGTTGCAGCGTAGTTTTTTTAGTTTATAGCTGTGGCCCCTGGTGTTGGTTCTTGTTTCAAATTCTAGTAATCCTTCGGGGACCTCTGTAAACCATGAGCATACTTGTATACTTCAATGAGGTCCCCACGCAGACGTCGATAACTGAGGCTTGGAAGCTTCATAATCTTTAATCTTTCTTCATAGGACTTGCCCTTCAAGCCGGGAATTATCCTTGTTGCGCGTCTTTGAACATTCTCTATTAAATTTCTGTCCTTTTCAAATCTCGGTGACCACACAACATTTCCAAACTCTAGATTCGGGCGCACGACAGCAACAAACAACTGCTTCATCGCTTCTGCATCATCGAAATATCGGCAGTTGATAGATGGTTTAATGTGGGGATAGAATTCGAGGATCTTGTTCTCAAATGCGGTCATGTAAAAGTTGGCAAGAGTGACATCTAGGGTACTCAACATGCTAACCCCGTCGGTTTGGAGGTACAGGGTTCCATCTCTGTGGGTGAAAGGGCATTCAGTCTTGCATGCTATTAAATTTTCTTAAGTATAGGTGCTTATACACGAGGCGAATAGTAGCGTCGACTAGTCGACGAAAATTTCTAGATTTATTTTATGGTCGACGGAACTAAAATTTGTGATGATCGACGCTTTCAGAGAAAACCCGAAATGTTAGATTAATGCAATATGCAAGCATGTATGAAAATGGAAGATGACCTGTAAGCATGTATGAAAATGGAAGATGACCTGTTTCCGTGGCTTTCTCATGTTGAGCGAAGGGGAAGAAGTGCAACACTGATAAATGCACAGTACATAAAATACTTTTTAGCGGATTTTCTCATTTATTAAAAAAATGTACTATTGTGCTCACTATGTCCGTCTGTCCGTCCGTCTATCCGTCCGTGACCACGTTTCCGTCGACGAAAAAATGCGCTCTCTGTCAGTCACTGCAGTGAGTAATGAGATCTATATATTTTTCTTTTTCTAACCAACGTTTCTGACAAATAGTTTCATTAAATTTGGAGGTATTAGTCAGTTTTCGAACAATAGCATTTCTGGTATTTTGAGCTAGGCAATCTGGTATTCTCGCAGAGAAAAAACCTGGCAATACTGTGTCGAGACTCGAGTGTGCCCAGTAGCGGCTCGGCCTTCCTACTGAGCATAGCTGCGTCGCTCTCTCACATGCCCACTGTAGCGCGCACAGCTTTGGAGTTCTCGCTTGCCTCCACCACGCACAGACCTTACTCGACAACTCCAAACGTCGCGCTGGTGCACTGTACTGAAAACACTCTCCTCGTGTATAGGCTCTCAGCCTGCAAAACTGTTGTCAACTCAACTAATCGCCCCGTGTATCCTTATCCCTCGTTCAAGCGGGGCGAGTTGGATGGGTCGGCCTACGCTAAATCGCAGACCAGATCAATTGTTGGAATAACATGAACATTTGTGATCAGTGATTCAGAGTCCAAAGATGCAAAGATACTTGTGGATTAATTTCTCGGATAATTTGTAAAAAAAAATAGTCAGTCGAACTGATCTGGTATTTGCACTGCATGTAAGGCACTATCATCTAATTTAGTTGTGTAGCAATTCAAAACACCGGGGTTGAGACCAGAGAGATTATTGGCCGTAGTTGGTTTCCTGTTTTATGGATCTTTACTGTACCATAGATGTAGCCGGGCTGATATTCTCTGATTGTGGGCTGAAGAATTTTATGAGGCTCACCATGGTTGGCAGCTCAAATTAGTTTGTTAATTTTGGTTTTCAATGCAGCTATTGGGTTTCGGGTGATTCTGTGAACTTTACTGAGAATATATACACTAAAAGTTTA
>NW_025931449.1:0-16235 GCF_000764305.2 Hyalella azteca
CTTGAAATTAATATAATATTTAATATTTATTTATACATTGATGATTATATTTCTTTGTATTGACTTGAAATTAATGTAATATTTATTATTTATTCATGCATCGATGATTATATTTATTTGTATTGATATCCGGATATCCAGCACATTTCCATTTCAAATACATCGTCTATCAAATACCATTTCATGTTGTGCTCGAGTCAACTTGCATATAAAGTGACTTAAAGTTCTAGTTTACTATATGGAAATTACGTCGTACTTCAGTGCGTCTTACTATTTTTTTGACTAGTCATAGATTTTAATTCTCAATCCGATATCAGACATTTTAATTTACTGTTTATCTCTTGAGCGCTCAGGCATGCTATATCCAAGTCCCTTATCTTAAATAGTTTTCATTTACATCATCATTGCCTTCATTGGTTTATTCCAAATAAAGCCATCTCATCCAAGCACTTATATTAAAGAGAATAATTTAAAACTACGCAAAACCCCGTAAGTTGACTTTGGCTTACCATCTTGCCTCATAGTTGCCATATGTTGACTTTTCAGTGTTGACATATTACTGCCTGTGACGGGAGTGTGGGAGTGCGACGGCATGGAGACAGTAGGCAACGCTGTCAACTTCACAGTTGACGGCAACACGGCAACTTTTACTGTCAACAGCTCGCCGTACTGCATCAAGGCTTTCAGGATCAGCTTCTAAAAACCTTCGCGTCAACTTCTTGTCACGCTTGTAGCGGTAGAAAAATTCTGCTGAAAATGATAATTTTTTTGAAATTCAGACAAACAAATTAACTGACAAATAAATTTTCCCGAATGAAGCTACACTCATGTGCTTGATGAAATAATTTTATTAATTATATATGTTTATGGCTTCATGTACCTATGCCTCAGTGTTGGTTTTATAGTTTGATTTTTTAAGGTATATTCCGGTAAGAATATTATTATTTTTAATTGATGATCTGGGAATAAGAGGAATTCTACTTTCCTTGCAGAGATTCAATTAAGAAAAATAGCAGTGGAATTACAGGGACAATATCCAGTAACTTAGCTGCGTCTAGTGGAATTTGCTGAAAATATTCACTTTATAGCCTGTGTTGATGCCAGAAGAGTTTAAACAGTCCTCGGTCACCGCTAGTTAGATGTATTCCAAACAGTTTCCGTATTTCTTGTTAGTATATCCCAATATAAATATACCTTATGTTTATCATTATTATTGAAAATCTACTCGCAGTTACGCATTTTTTGCTTATCCATAATTAAAACTGTTTTGAGAATAGGATATTGCACAAATGCGCTCCATGTTTACTTATCATGAAAATACCATAATATTCTCACTAATCTCAGACATACGAAGCGTTAGTCAAAATATGGAGTAAATCTCGCAAATCATCATTCAGACGTCTATAAAATTTACAATGAAAAGATAATTTAAATATTAAAAATCTATGGATTACTACAATAATAGCCATCTATAGATTAATATAATAATAGTAATCCATGGATTACTATACATCAGAGCTTATGACATGGGTTCATTCAATCGCTATATATACCGCCGACTTTACACATCAGTGCACCCTGGATAAAACTCTACGGATTTCGAAGCTAACATTTAATTATACCTATTCAAATTTGCTAATTATAATTATAAACTGATAATTATAACACTGATTAATTATTAATACATTTGTTGATTATGATATTTCTTCAAGAGAGGTATGAGATTTCACAAATAATAATTTATATATATTAATTGATTTATGAATGTGCTCGTTGTAATTTCATATGAAATTCGCGAACGATATTTTAATTAATCTAATAATATGTTCTATACATACATAGATCAAAAATCAAGAAATAAACATTTATAAATTCAAGGAGTTTTTAACCTAATTAGTTTCTGCACTCATTGCGATCTAAGTTTTTTCAATTAAATGAGAATAACGCGTAGAAATTTTCACTATAAGTCAAATTTTGTTTAAGCATATTCTGGTTGTGCTTATTTTTTGAAGCAACTTTGCACTTTACAAATTTCGCGGTTTTCTAATAAATTTGTCAGTTCAGATAATCGCAATCAGTAGCATTTGATCTTACTTTGCAACCTAAAAAGTTGCACTTAAACGTGCTCGAGACGACATTAGATGGAATACGATGGTCAATCTCAAAAGGCAATTAAGAGGTGTTGTCAACAGTTAATTGAAAACGGAAGAATGAACACAGTTGAGAAGTAAACTTTGAAATAAATTAGGACTTCTAGGTGTTTTCCCAATCTGACATGCCTTGTATAAGATTCACTAATCAGGAGGTCTGTACGAAAATGACGAATATAACCTACGAACTATTCCCTTCACGCAATTTCTCGTGGTGACCAAGTACCAATGTTTTCCCCACAATAATGAAAAATGGTGGACTGTTTACTCTAGGAAACGTATCACCCTAGTAGATAGCTTGTTTTAATAGTGGAATTACCCTAGTAGTAGAATACCTAAGCAGACGTATTACCGTCGTGTGATTCTTTCTTTTCGAAACATTTTTGATGTACTCGTTTGTTTAGGAATACATTCATTAATATGAGGCGATAAAGCTCTGTTTCATTTTAATAATTTATTCTTGACAATGAGCACTAACTAGATCACGCTTCCGACATTATTTTCTCGGAAACGGGCGTCTTATGAATTAATCAGTCTTTATACGGTTAATGTCTTCACAAATATGGTAGAATTCAGCCGTATTATCAGTTTGGGATTTTAAGAAAGGATGCACTGAGTTTATATATCGAGCTCCTGAATTTCGTAGGTCCGCCTTCGGCAAGAGGCCCTTCGCTGCCGCCTCTGTAACTCTGAGCGATGCAAACGACCGGATCTGTTGTCCGCAATAACCTGGTAACCGGTTATTTACCTGCTTCCTTGCAGGGTTTCTTCGTCAGAAAACGCACTTCTATATTTTGCCAGACCTTTACTACCTCGAAGTATACCTTGTGACGTGCAGCTGTTTTCATGCTAAAAATAAAATCAAAATTTATTCTTAAGAAGACATATTAATGTCACTCGATTGCTCGAATCGCAGATTAATAAAATTTAATAATAAGACAGCGAAGAATGAGCCACACAAATTCACCATATCTTTACAGAAAACTTACGATAGAGCTGGACCCCGGAAAGCTTTTTACAAAGGAATGGTGAATTTTTATAAGTTATAATTTGCTTTTAAAAAGAAATAACAGCGTGACAGGTTGCGACGTCTCGGTTGACAGGTTACTACAGGTTGCACCAAGCACATGCAGCGTCACAACTAAAGGCAGGGGCTTGTCACGCTCGCGCTAAGAACTCATGCCAGCTACTGAGCAGGGTAAATTAAGTAGGGTAAAAAAAGTAAATTAAACTATTATTTAAATTAATTTATTGTAAATTAAGTTTGAACGAGGTTGACCAAAAAAAGCCAATGGTGGCCTGTCCAGCCGCTGATTTAGTGTGTCATTTGATCCGTATATTTTTTACCATGAAACTACCCAAAATAGCTCCTATTGGGCGGCTGAATTGGGAAGGCGGCCATTTCACACGTGATTCTTCGAATGGCTGCCGAAAGGCGAGCAACAGCTGCTTCTGAATTTTGACAGGTTATGGCTAAGCGTGGGGAGAACTCTGCAGGGTGATTGGGTATGGCTAAGCGTGGGGAGAACTCTGCAGGGTGACTGGGTGTGGCTAAGAGTGGGGGGAACACTGCAGAGTGTCTTAGTATGGCTAAGCGTGGGAGGGGGAACACTGCAGGGTGACTGGGTATGGCTAAGCGTGGGGGAACACTGCAGGGTGACTGGGTATGGCTAAGCGTGGGGGAACAGTGCAGGGTGACAGGGTATGGCTGGGTATATCACTTGAAGGGTATCATCTCCTGAAGTTATATTGCATTGAAGAAGATTCAATTTGGTTGATTTAAAATAATAAAATGATTCTGTCAGGAAATTATTCCGTGCTCTTTAAACAAACCTCGCGCCGATTTTATTTTATTGAAGTAACTTTTTATACTCGCAAATGCTTCCAATCTAAACATTCAATTCGTAAATCAATGAATTTATTTTAAATTATGTTTGAACGAGGTTGACTAAGTTGAAAAATTTATTAAATTTTATGTTATCTAGAAACTAATCAATATTGAATATGATTATATATGATGACACAGTTAATCTTTCCCTTATCATGTTGTTTTATAGATAAATAATTAAGCACTAAACTCGATGCTAGGAAAATATTAGCTATTATAGATGGAATATAATGCGTTTTCCGATTGAAACTTAATGCGTTTAATAAATAATATGAATATAATGCGTTTTCCGCTTGAAACGCAATTTCTCCAAATCCAAATAGGTATTATCTCACTCGAGGATTTCATTAGCATTGTTTCCCAACTAAAGTTCCCAAGTTATCAAAGGGATCATTGTTGCCTGGGTAATTAGAAAACACAATGGGATACATTTATTCATACATATATAGCTTTAAATTGTTCTAAAATAAGCGGATGAATGCATTCCTCTGTCCCATTAATAGTGCCTCTATGCTCTAGTTAACATATTTGCCTCGTGTTTAAGGTGGTAAATGTTATAGAATATTATTTAAATACCATGCTCACTTGGAATCGTCAACAAGGTTGGGTATTATTCTCACTGTTCAGTACAGTGGGAACTGAAGCCACAGCGTTTTGTGGTATCATTCTCGCTGAAATATCAATATTATTCATCGGCTGTAACATCTTTTCAAGATGGCAATGTTTGGAAATTTTTTTCCATAAAATATTTCCATGACACTAATGCAAGAACAGACTTAATTAATTTACGTCGTAGACTAGTAGTCCATGACTCATCGTTTTCATTATGATGAGAAGCCGACTAACATAACAAATTAATCTCAGTACTTATATTATCAATCTGCTTATATCGCAAGTTCACAAGGAATTTAAAAACAAAGAAAACGCCAAGCAAATTCACCATATCGGTATATTGAAAACGGGAAAATTAATCTCGTCATCAGCTGACACGTTATAGATTAGATATTGACTCTCCGATTAAACTATCACTCTTGGTTACTAAAAAACACCTATTATGAAGCGTGCAGCAATTAGATAAGTGCAATCACTTACGGTACGCATGAGCAACGAGTATTTATACGAGGCAATGGCGGGACAGTGAACATTTCTAGACGAGACACAAACTTTGCTTGTGCTTTACGCCTTTCAATAAATATTGAAACCCAAACTTCTGTGTCTGATAATAACTCTCGCGGTCGATAAATTACTTGGTAAGATTCCTCCGTGGTACAGCAGTAAAGTTATACTGCATTTCTATAGGCGGATAGCAAGATAATAAGTCGTACGTGGTTCAATGAATGTATTTCACATGGAAGTCGAATTAGTAGATATCTTTAGCAAGAATTTTTTTAACTCAGGCAAAAGAAACGGTAAACTTTGAATTGTTTGAATGAAAATTAAGGTCTTCCTGAAGTGATTGGTCTTCAAAATTCATTCATATTTCCTTTTATGCTTAAACTCTATGTAGCGAAGGTCGTCCTCAAGTTTATTTCGCTAATCAATTTGCTGTTCCGTATATTTTGCAAATGTCATTTAATATTGTGGTATAGAAGCAGGAAAGCTGGGGAGTATAATAAGAAAATACAATAACATTCACTATTCCCGGAATAGAAATTTATTTACTGGAATTCATTTAAAAGGACGTACTTTGATACTGAATACCTAATTCATTCTACTTGATTCAACTGGCATAAATGCGCATAAACGCGGGTGCTCAGTACATAGTATAATTAATAACTACACAAGCACTGAGTAAATTGTGATGACTTTTGAATTGGTGCCCCCAGACAGACATGACGGACCCTGGTGTGATGGCGCCGCTGCGCAAGGACCGCAAGGCGACGCTGCCACGCATCCAAAACTTCATCTCGTCGCGGCGCTTCAAAGACGTGAACCTCGTGACGCGACTGTACCCCGACTCGCGAACTGCCAGTGAGGCGGCGTTAGGCTGAGGCATGAATGTCGAGTGACGCGACTGTACCCCGACGCACGAACTGCGAGTGAGGCGGCGTTTGGCTGAGGCATGAATGTCGAGTAACGCGACTGTACCCCGACGTAAGAACTGCGAGTGAGGCGGCGTTTGACTGAGGCATGTGTGTCGAGTGACGCGACTGTACCCCGATGCGCGAACTGCGAGTGGGGCGGCGTTTGGCTGAGGCATGAGTGTCGAGTGACGCGACTGTACCTCGATGCGTGAACTGCCAGAGGGGCGGCGTTAAGCTGAGGCACGAGTTTCGAGTGACGCGACTGTACCACGATGCGCGAACTGCGAGTGAGGCGGCGTTTGCCTGCGGCATGAGTGTCAAGTAACGCGACTGTACCTCGATGCGTGAACTACCAGTGGGGCGGCGTTTGGCTGAGGCATGAGTGTCGAGGGACGTGACTGTGATGATGAGTGATGAGTGTCAAGTGATGCCGAATTTGGTTTAGGTAAACACAGTAACTAACAAGCTAACTCTTGTAACTCATTCTTCGCAAATAATTACTAATTTGTTCGCGCTTCTTCATAAGCTACTGTGGTAGTGACTCGGGAACAGCGTCGAGGAAAAAAGACTTTACTAGGTTTAATAGAATTCTATATATCATTATATATTGAGCCGTCGAACATATAATTATTCTGCGAGTTGACAGTTTCGATCGCAAGCTTGCAACTTCGGTTGGAAATTCCGTGACTGTGGCAGCAAAGCTTAACCGGGAGTTCGGTTCTCGAAACTTAACGCCAAAGAGAATCAGTAAGAAATATGGTCAAGAATATTAAAGTAAGGAAGTGACTGGTCACAGACTATTATTCCTAGAGTCAGCTTACTTTTTGCCTGTAGTTCATTGTAGAACAATGTATATACTCTGCAATCTCCTATTTAGTATGAGGCCTTTGGTACACCAGGACGAGCTGTTATTCCAGTGCGAATTTTTGATGAGTGCGATATTCAACAGAGTTCATCTCAAGCGCGCCGGTATTCATCAAACTATTGTCCTCTTCTCGCAAGAATGCGCCGTTATCCTAGATTTCTTGTGCAATTACACCAGCATGCAAAATGCAATTTGGGATGCATCAGTACTCCTCAAGCCTTCGCCATTCTGCTCTCATCTGTCTGACATTCACCATTGTTTCTTATTATTATTATTATTATTATTATTCTTTTTCTTCTTCTTCTTTGTGGTACTGTGGATACTCCAAATTGAATGAAATATCCACTATTCGCGGCTGTGCACACGCACACGACAGCAAAAGGTCTTGACGAAAGCTAGTTTGGAGGGTTTCATGCAGGTAGGATGACTGTCAAGTGTACTGCCTTCAGGCAGCCTTATACGGCTGAGAAAAAAGCAGGAAGAGATGTTGCTGACACGAGCGGCACGCAGGGAGTTCCATATTCCTACGGTCTAAGACAAGAAGGAGTGCAGGCGGACTTTAGTGTTACTGCGTGTGACTTGCAGTTTCTGTTTGTGCCCCTTTTTGTGCTTGTGGCTGGTTTGCACAGAACCGACTGAGGTTGGATATCAGCTATATATAGGCGATGCAACATTCTGTACAGAATTCAAGCCTTGTCTGCCGTTCTCCTCATATGGAGCTGGTCCAACTAGAGCCTGGCCACCATCTCCGTGACATTGGATGTGGGGCTCAAGTCACATAGGACTCTGCAGGCCGCTCTACGTTCTACCATCTCAAGGGTGGTCCTTAGGTGCTATAGATGCGGATCCCTGACCGGTGATGCATATTCCAGCACAGACCGTACGATGCCTTTTTAGCAATGAGCTTGGAATTGAGTTTGGCATCCCTTGAGATTTCTGTAGGCAACCGCACAGGATCGATTGGCTTTGGCTGCAGTTGCATCGACGTGTTTCCCCCAGTGCAGGGTTTCTGATATTTCAACACCGAGATACTTGGCACTGAAAAATTGCAGCAGCCACTACACTTGCGAAAAATTAGAAGTGGGCCCTCTGCTCCTCTTCTTCGTGATTGACAGTAGGTTGTATTTGCCAACGTTGATGGCCATCTGGCACTTCCGCTCATACACTTCCAGCTTGCCCAGGTCGTCTTGAAGACGTTGCGCGTCGAGCTTGGATCTGATGTGGGAGTACTGGAGCGTATCATCGGCAAAAATTCTGTTTCTGGCGATGATTCCTTTTCCGCGGTATCAGAAACAAGGTCAGTCCGAACACTAAGCCCTGAGGAACGCCAGAAAGCATATACCCTCCAAGACCACTTGCTGCGTTCATCCAAAAAAGAAGTTGCGATCCATTGCTTGACCCTTAATCGAATGCCACTAGTCAAGCTTCGATAGGAGTCGCCGGTAGGGCACTTAGTCGAAAGCTTTGGACGAAGGTGTCAGGCATGACGATGAAGGTTTTATCCTTCATTCATGAAGTTTTCTGTCGTTCATGCCATTTTCCTTCCGTTCAAGTTTTTTCTCGTCATTCTACAGCCCAGAACATTCACCATCATTTCCCGAGCTCTCGGACATAATTTTTAACCCCCAGCTCTGTCGTACTGGTCGGTGCCGGGGGGCGAAGGGGCCTGGGTGAACTACCCCTTCTCTGAGGTTATTAACCAGAGTTTCACTCCCACTGCTCTGGGTGCGTCATTTGGACCCACCTGGTCCACCACCTGGTTCAAGGTAGAGCTCCAGATACCGTCCACCTGGCAGGGACGCCACCTCCACTTCAGGTGGAACTCCGACTCTGAGGCGACTTTGTGGAGCGTGGACGGCAAGGTGCTGCAGGTGAGGGGTGGCAGTGTGCTGCAGGTGAGGGGGATGGCAGGGTATCGCAGGTGAGGGTGATGGTATGCTAATGGAGTTTAGTTAACATATAAGAGTGGTAAGGTATTATATGAGCGGTAATGCAAGGAATGCTGCTCTGTGAAGTCGCCACTCCTTCGTCATGTGATTGAATCAAGCGTCTTGTGGTCGTCCGGCGTGTGAAGTCATTAAGCAGGCTGTACGAACTGCGTGCGTATCACTTCAACATTGGTCGTCATGGTTGTGTTGCGACAGTATAATTAAGTGGGTGGATAACTCTCAACGAATCAGTTCTTCGAGACCCACGACCGCACGAAAAGCTGTACGAGCCACGGAAAACATCGAACGTCGAGGGCTGATTTAAATCATTTGAGGTACACATTCTATTCTTTTTCGAATTGTGCGGGGAGAATGCAGATATGGTATCACCTCCTCGTGCAGTTCATGGCCTCACGTAACCAGTTAAAATTATATGCACCCACTTTATTATCGTGTTGAACTTCACAACGCCACCGTAACGGGCGCTCTTGAAATGATTCCTGAAACGTCTTCATTTTACTTTCCTAACGGCCTATTTCAATTGACGTCCTGAACACAAACACATGATCCTTTATTGACCACTTTTCCACTGCTCGTGAAACGGCTACTCTGCACAAATACCTACCTATCCCCACTCTTTAATCACATAGTTATCTCAACGATACGCAGCGTACCTCTCAAATCATCCATACTTCCCTTCAGGAACCTGTATTTTAACCGATAAAATATCTTTCAGGATAACCCGTATTCTCTGCCTAGGGTCTGTCGTCAACAATAGACAACCAAGTGCGCACAGACTACCTAATCACAAACAACTACGACGGCAGCTCACCTATGCTCACCTACTACGTCGAGATGGCGGGCAGTCGCATAAAAGGCACCTACACCGACGACCTCATTGGTGAGTACCTGCAGTACTGGTACCTACGACCTCGTTGATAAGTACCTACAGTGCCTACCATCACGACCAGTTGGGTAAGTCATACCTAAACTACGAAGAGGACAGCAAATGAATCATGTCGAGCAATGTGGCGTTTCTTGATAAGAATTGCATTAGAATTGTTTATTTCTATGATGAATAAAGTGTATCCCGGCCAATTTTGCGTTGCTGCTGCCTACAGATCCTCCACCCCCCGACATGATGTTCACGCTAAGCGAGACCAAGCGTAAGGTGGGGCGGTCCTTCGCCAACCAACTCGCGCTCATGGACCAGTACCCTGACTACATCTTCGTCGCGTCACAGGTAAATAGGGTACTGTTTATAATATAGGGAAATTTCTTTGGTATATGTAATGAAATGAAAGTAATATAATTATTTGACATATATTTGTATTGCGCTCACGGACCAGTACCCTGACTTCATCTTCGTTGCGTCACAGGTAACGTGGGTCCCGAAAACCGTATTACAACTGTCATAATAGCGTTCATCTTTTTCTGTTTCGTACTATTAGCAAATACTAATTAATCATAGGTACATTCTGCGACATGGGTACATTCCGAGACAGTAATTGTGCGACATTATGTCGCACAATATGCCAAAAATGTCACACTTTTGTCGAAAGTATGACTAACGTTTTGATCGAACAATTCCGAACAGTTTTGATCGAACGATTCATATATGTATAAATGTATATGCATGAGTAGGGGTATTGTGCGACAGGTTTCATCTAATTCCCCGAAAACCGTGTCGCGGAATTGTTCGATCAAAACGTTACTCCTGAAAAGGTTTTGGCACTTTTAAAAGTTTCAGGAGTATGGCATTGATGATTAGTTGGCAATAATTATGATTAGTTGGCATTTTTAAACCCTATTAAAATAAAAAAAACTTTACCTGGCTAAACCTAACCTCAGTAGGGTTAGTCATACTCTAAACCAACCCTATTACCGCCCTAAACCTAAGCTAACGAGGTTGGCGTTAAATTGTGTTCATTTTTTCGGTGTCATACAATTGATTACAACTAATCACAGAGAATTGATTACAGCTAATCACCGTCTCACTATTGACCAACTTATAGGTATATGCATAACTACTCATTAGAATTAAATGGCAGAATTGGCCTGTTAATACAAGTTCGATTAATGACCAGAAAACACATTTGATAGCTAATTATTTTCAACGAATTTCGCTGAATGTTGCCGAAGCATTCGAAATGCGTTAATAAATTAAAATTGCTTTCTGAAACATGCCTTTTTGATTTACCAACATCTTTCGAAGAATTGCTCGAATCCCTGAAAATTTTAATCAGAGTCATTTGCTAATCGTCGATCAAATTTTCATGAACTACACATTAAATAGGCAAAAATAATCATATGAGTTCCAGGATCAAGTGAGACAAATACGCCTATGTTTCTTTTAATTTAGCATAGTAGGTTATATTATTTTCTGTCAGTTATAATATTTTCTTCATTATATTTTTACGTCAAGTCTCTCCTCCAAATCAGTTAGTGGGAATATCCCCAGCTGAAGCATCGCACCTTCAATAATAATCCCACTAATAATGCCAACAATAAGCATCGTACCTACACTAATTATGCTTGTTACAGGCGCAGCAGTGGGCCTGGTGCAAGCAGTATTACCCGGAGCTTTTCAACCGCGTCAAGGTGCAGTTTTTATGGAGATTTGATTGATCTTAGATTGAAAAATTTAATTTAATGAAGAAGAGGTGTTCATGATGAATGAATACGCTTTGAGTCAAATATGAGTAATGAACATGCAAAAATGCAGCCTCCGTAATGTGTTTCATTCGCTTGTTGGAATTCATTGCCATGATGCCAACTCTTGATAAAATTTAAAAAAAGACATTCTAGAAACTCTGAAAAAATTTTCAGCGCTTGTTGAGTCTTGAATTGCTCTGCAGAATCTACCGACCTCAGTTCGCAGCTCCGGTGTTTGCAACAAGTTATACTTTTCTGCTTGATCTCACTCCATAAGATCTCAATTAGTCAGTTGTCAAGGATACAAAACTGATTTACACTATTATTTCCTTTATTCCACTCAAATCTATAAGCTCCCCAATATTTCGTTGCTCCAATTCGCTTGTTATTCGCAAATCTTTCAATGTTAAATTTTGCCTTCGTTAAAATCTATTTCGATTCGGTTGAACAGTTTCTGGCGGTAAACGAGCTACAAAAACGTGTTGCACTCGAAAATTTAGAGCTCACAAATAAATGTTCGACTTCCCAAATATATAACATAATATAGACTCTAAAAACTCCAGAAGCACAAACTATTTAAATCCCACACCGCTCATCGGACCCGCATTTTTAAGGGTATTGACGGATTGGCAATCTTCTCGAGAGCGTAAGCTTTTATTAGAAGCTTACTGCTGCTCATGCATTATGTAGGATCACTTAATTATTTATTAGTACCATTGTTTCATTGTGTAATAAATGGCTAACTAATGCCCTGCCCGCAATACTGAATCTTGTTCAGATTATTTAGAGGACATTTAAACAAAAATAAACAAAATTCGTTGATGATATAAGAAATTAATCAGAATATTTTGAATCATTTCATTCATTTTGAAAGGCTAAACCAAACGGCCTGTGGGCTCGCGTTAGAACGCGCGTCTATGGAACTTCAGGCTTAACGCTAAAACGCTTACCTCAAGCTGATCTCTCCTAATTAAATGTTACTTTACATCAAATGGAAATAGTTTGCCTGAGATGGCCAGCAGCGAATTTTACGTAATTATTTTGAACCAATAAGAAAACAATAATATTTTTGTCAGGCTCGGGTGTCGGAGGGGAGGTTCCTGCCCGTCCATGGGTGGCACGTGGGTGGAAATGGACGGCAACATCCCCAGTGGGGAGAGCTTCGTACGCCAGTTCTTGCACGGCCAAGGATTCTTCAAGAAGGAGCTCGGCGTGACCTGCAAGGAGTTCTGGCTGCCCGACACCTTCGGTTACTCCCCCCAGATCCCCGGCCTCATGAGGGTGAGTGCCATAACCTTCAGCTACTCCCTCCCGATCCCCTGCCTCGTGAGGGTGAGTGCCATAACCTTCAGCTAATCCCCCAGATCCTAGGCCTTATGAGGGAGCGGGTTATGGTGAAATGATGACAAGGCACATGAGACCATTTCATGAGGCTTGGCGGAAATAACGTGCCCTCGGCACCACTCACGCGCTTGAATAGAGTAATATTAATGTCTGCCCGTAGCTGGTAATTTGTAGCAAATGAAGTAATACACAATACAAATTACCATTAAGCCAGGAAAGAATTTTAGTCAGTTTTGTCCTATTTTCCACTATTTACTAATATCGTTCTTTATATTAGCATACCATTTCGTTCTAATGATGCCATGTAGAGGTGAATATTTTTTGCGCCCACTGCCCAAAGGTCTATCTCGCTCCGTGATGCAGTAAACGCCCATTTCTTCCAGCCCAATACATGGGCTATTACTCTTCCTGCCGCAGTTAGTAGCCCTTTACCCGTCCCCAGCACACGGACTTCTTCAGGTCCTCACGAACCAAAAATCCAATGCTCGATCCTCGTACGTTGCTGTTAAAGGACATAAATGACAATCAAACGCCAATATGGGCAACGATGACGATTAGTGTGGGTTGTTGCAGAACGCGGAAGATTCAACCATTCTAAGAATTGAGAGTCGATTTGCCCTAAACAATTTTTACAGATGCGCGGCGTTCTATCTACGGTTGGTTTATCGCTGATAATCGAAGTATGAACTATCGACTCTGGGTTTATCGCTGCAGATCGAAGTAAATGAGAGTAGGCATTCACTTTAAAACGTTGAATTGAATAAACGTTGATATCAGGTTGAAATACTGAACAACCAAACTTAAATGTCAATCAACGTCGAAATGTGACCAACACTAGAAAAGACGTTATTAAAGTATTTTTGCTTTAATGTTGAAAAATCTCGATATTGGTTCGCTGAATGTCTTGCGATTTACCAACCAGGAACTAATATTATCGCACCAACATTGAATAATATACATATATTTAAGTGTACGATTAAAGACCAGAGAATACATTACAATTTTCGAGGAGTCGAACAATCCTTTAGCCTAGTTTTATTTCTCTAGCACGCGAGCTACCGTGGTCAAGGTGGCTAAGGCGTCGCGCGGTCATCAGCGATTCCGTGTTCGAATCCTATACTAGGGTCGAATGGTTCATTCAGCGGAAAATTAAAGGAAAGTGAATGGATGGGATGCAAATAGTATGTCTACATCCAATTAAATGCAACTGGTTGTAATAATATGCCCATGTAATGTAATTGTCCCGATCAATATGTATAATGAGTTCCGGTTGAAACGTTGCATTGTAACGTCAGTACAGCTTTCCAAGAATAACGTTGCTTTACTTTTCATTATAAACCTTTTTTAACGCGATCCCAACGTCGTAATAGGTAGTTATTTTAACGCCTGTTTTGGGAAGTTGTTTGCAAATGCCGTTGTTTGCAAATACCTGTTTGGTGAAGATTCGGCATTTATTGAAGCAGATTAGGAATCGATCAGTGAAAATTCGGGATCGATTTTTGCGCATTAGGCATCGACTACTCTAGATTCGATTTCGTTCGATGCAGATTATTCGACTCAATAAATTATGGGGTGCAGAAACTTCATAGATCTTCACTGAATCGGCATAGAAAGCTCCTCTATAATCGGTGTTGCGCCCCTTAACATTGCCCTCCACGTTTCCCACTCTGAATGGGGTTTCGTCCAGTCGACCGAGCAAGAATCTTCATTAATATTCTTGATCGAACCATATCAATCTTCGTCGATCGATCAAGACCTGTTTGACCGGGACGTTAGTGACGAAGTTTATATTCTTCCTCTCGTCCCCAGCATATGGGGCTGTCGCGGTTCCTGACGCAGAAGATGAGCTGGAGCTTCGTTAACAAGTTCCCCCACCACAACTTCACCTGGCGGGGCATCGACGGGTCTGAGGTCCTCGCGCACTTTCCTCCGGGGGAGAGCTACCACATGGACTGCACGTGAGTTGCTCAGGTTTAGCCTTCTATGATTGATAATTGTTGGCCTGTATTAATAAGAATGTAAAGGGATCATGAGAACAAATTGACGCAAGTGATCCAAGAGAAGCTGGAAATATTCCAATTAGGATTTAGAATTTTTTCAGGCATTGGGTCGAACACTAACACACTTAAACAACTGAGCCTCATCAAGGGCTGTGAGTTAAAAAAGATTTTTCCTAGAAATTCACTTAATATAAGAACAGGAAATTTGAAAATTGAATGAAGGCCGAGTGATTAGTACCCTGACACTACAGGTGTGGCGTAGTTGCAGGTAAGAAAGGCACCAGGTTGCAGGTAAGAAAGGCACAAGGTTGCAAGTAAGGCATCAGGTTGCAGGTAAGGCACCAGGTTGCAGAAAAGGCGCCAGGTTGCAGGTAAGGCACCAGGTTGCATGAAAGGCGCCAGGTTGCAGGTATGGCAACAGGTAGCAGGTAAGGCATCAGGCTGCAGGTAAGACACCAGGTTGCAAGTAAGGCACCAGGTTGCAGGTAAGACACCAGGTTTCAGGTAAGGCACCAGGTTGAAGGTCAGGCATCAGGTTGCAGCTAAGGCTCCAGGCTGCAGCTTAGGCTCCAGGCTGCAAATAAGGCACCAGGTTGCAGGTATAAGGACCGAGGTTGCAGGTTGCCACCTGGTTGCAGGTGGTATAGTTAAAATAAGATTTTATAGCCCCAGGTAGAACGAATTAGCTTCAGTGCATTTTATTAATGGATGAGTAGCCTTCTGGTGACAAGTCAGTGGGTTTATCTGTTGTAGGCAGCATGGAGTTATCAATCGCATCCTATAATACATCCTATTCAAATGACAGGCATGAAGTGAGGAACCATATTGCTAACGAGCTTGAACATGAATGGGAACTTGGTCGACAAGGTATCATTTTCTTGCAATTTTTATGGGGAGGTTCATGATTGTTCTTCCCATATACTAATAACTTACATTAGTTAACCAATCGGATTTTCTACGCATCTTGTCTACTAGTTAAAGTCCATGTGCAGTCTTCAACATCCTTCGCATCACCATCACTTTAACCCTCAAGCCGACAACGCTCTTCATTCCCTTCATCCACCCCTAGCACCTCCTGGATTGGGCCTTCCCTTCCGATTCCTCAATCACACGTTGCAGGATTCTCGCTTCACCGAGAGTAAAGCCAGATTCTCGCTTCTAAAGTCTGATTCTTCTAAAGAATCTTCTGAAGCTTCATCTTCGCAACCACTTTTTCTAAATCTGATAGATGTACACGCTTATCGGGCACCACGCACAATTTCTGGCTCACTATATCATTACTTGCTCATCTGAAAATTTTATATCGGAAAACCGCTTCTTCTACGTAAAGCTTCTTCGCAAACTGTGAGGCAACCGAGGGTAAAACCCTCTCCTCCCCCTT
>NW_025931450.1:0-85167 GCF_000764305.2 Hyalella azteca
ATATAAGACTCTGTAGAGTCTGAAACATAAAGAAAAAAACATTAATAGGTGTATCAAACATAAAATATGTTATTTAGGTACCTATGGTAATTATGAGTTTTGGGGGTTTTTGTTAAAAAAACGGAAAAGTGGTCAAAGTTATCCCGCCGGTCAAAGTAACCCCATTTTATGGTAGTTTTCTGTACAGATTCAAAAAAGTGAGCCGGTCCCATCTTACCCCATTGGGGTAAGAACCCCAATCTTACTCCATTGGGGTAAGATGGGACCAGACTGGGTAAGACAGGACCAAGTGGTAATTCTTATGTTACAAGGTTTTTAATAAAAGTACAAATCTGATATTCAATATTATCCATCTAGAAGCACATTATTTGATTAAACAATCACTTGTTACTGTTTTGTGTTGTGGGAAGTCAACTCTAATATCAGTCACATTGGAGTTTTTGTCATGAGAAAACTTTGTAGAGCATAATAAAGGTGGGTTGGCTTTGGTTCATTGTAGAGCACTGCTAAATGCATCCTCCATAAATGCATCCACTGCTAAATGCATCCTCCTCTCATACCAATTTATCAAATTGGTATTAAAAGCAATGGATAATACCTTAAGTGTCAGACATCATATGTTTTCTTGCTAACTGCATTTGTGGTGCACTTCTTCAAACATAGCTCATGCCCTCTCACAGAATTGTGATCATAATTGAAGAGGATTGAAACAAACACTGAAATGACAGGCAATAATTGCTCTAACATTTTCTTTAGTCAAATTAAATTCAGTGCAATTAGAATGCATGCTATGGGCTGGTCCTTTCTTACCCCATGAAAGCTGCAATCCTGTCTTACCCCATTTGACTGTATGTAATTTTTAGGCTGCTAGACGCAATATAAAAGGCTCCTGAATGAATCTGGAAATGGGGTAAAAAGGGACACATGAAATAAAACTCAATTTTAAACATTTGAAGCATACAGAGTGTACTCATCTATTACTAACAGTACTCTGAAGTCTTCCTCTTCCTTTGTAGATGATGTAAATATAGAATAAATGAAATATTCTGTGATTTTTACTTGGTTTTTCTTTATTGATAAAATATTACCTTATCCATACATCACCATATTATTTATGTGATATTACTGTATCCATGGACATGGGAGTGAGCATTGACAACGACCTTGTCCACTGCAGGCTTCATATCAGCAGCCATGTATCATTTCTTCTGTATCTGTAAGCTTACAGGATGGTTTGTAATTTTGCACAATTTAAATCGAGTCAAGTGATTTCACTGTAACAAAAAAGATTGTAAAAAACATACCTGAAACAGGAAGGAATATTTTAGTGACAACCATCATATTTTTTGAAGAAATAAATCATAGTTTTGGTTAATTACTTTTCTTTCTTTGTTGCCCAGTGCTCAATTCTGTGACATTCTATGCACAATTTCGTGATGACTGATGCAGTAATTTTTTATTAAGTAAAATTTTGGTAATACTTTAGATTAAGTGCATCCAAAAAACGGGTGTTTTATTTAATTTTATGTTTTTCGGGATGTAGATTAAGAATCTGAAATCTGTTTCTGGTGGTCGACATTGGAAATTTTTAATGGAACCTCTTCCTAACTGGACCTAACCTGCAAGGTTTTCGTTGATTGGCTAGGTTTTTCCAGCCGCCGGATGGACTCCAAACATATAAAAAACCTATTGCTAGGTTTTTCCGGCCACCAAACAGACTCCAAACATAGAAAAAACCTAGCCGATCAACGAAAACCTTGCAGGTTAGGTCCAGTTAGGAACAGGTTCCATTAAAAATTTCCAATGCTGACCACCAAAAACGCATTTCAGATTCTTAATCTACACCCCAAAAAACATATAATTAAAAAAAACACCCTTTTTTTGATCACGTTTTTTAAGCTAACACTTGTGTGCAACTTTTATGTAAGTAAAATTTTTCAATACAACAAATATTTTTCTGCTACACACCTTAGGGCTTAGCTGCTTAGCAGAGGTACTTTTTCAAAATTTCACTTTTCACATTTTTTTCAGGGATTTTTTTGAGATGATAAATGTATGATTTCTCAACTTGCTTTATGCTGCATACCTAGATAGTAAAAATGTTGAACTTTACACCACTTTTTTTAGTTTTGCAATATTTTAATTAGTTTAGCTGCTAGGTAGTAGGTACTACATTTCTACAAAATGTTGGAGGACTGTCCCTTTTTCACCCCACCTGTCCCTTTTTACCCGTTTGACAGTAAGTTCAATAAGTTGCAAGAAAGGAGTCAGGGGCACTAGTAGTAGTAGCCAGTAGGCAGTACCGTAAAATGGGGTAACTTAGACCACTTTTCATTTTTTAACAAAAACTCCAAAAACTCAAAAACTATTCGACATAGAAAAATTTTGTCAATGGGCAATAAAGGCCTAATACTGAGGCTACATAACACAATAGAAAGATTTAAAAAGTTTGCATATCTAATAGATTAAAAAATTAAAATTGTGACCCACAAAAAAAGCTATTATTCAAAGCCTATCAGAGTACCCACTCCAATTTCTTTATCTTTTGGTTAAATAACTCCAGGTTTTGATGCATTGTAGTAGAACTCTTCTAGTTACATATGCAAATGATAAATTTTTGGAAAGTGTCAGTTTGCAAATGGGGGGTGCCACCCCCAAATGGGCGAACTTAGACCACCTAATGTCAGCCCTGATGGGGTAACATAGACCGGCTTGGAAGTTAATGTAAAATTACCATGTATAACATATTTTATGTTTGACAGCCTATTTATGTTTTTTCTTCAAGTTTCAGACTCTACAGAGTCTTATATATGGTAATTTTAATTTAATTTCCAAGCCAGTCAATATTACCCCATCAGGGTGTGCCATTAGGTAGTCACATTTCCCTCATTATGGGCAGCGCCCCCCATTTGCAAACTATGACACTTTCCTCAAGATTGTCATTTGCATATGTAACTAGAAGAGTTCTACCACAATGCACCAAAACCTGGAGTTATTTTATCAAAAAATATGATTGATTTTACCACCGGGTCTAAGATACCCGAAGAGCTGGGGTAACAAAGACCATCACTTTTTTCAAAATTACATAAAGACTATGAGAGGCAGGAGCCAGCAATTTATGGTGAGTGAAGCTAGAGTATAGACCTGTATTTTGCATGTTTCAATTCAAGTTCAATTTAGCTAGTAAAAAAATGGCATTTATAAAAAAAAGTGTTTGAAGTTACTCCATTTTACGGTAGCTACCTAGGCAGCAGCTTTTCACTGTTTCACCCAAGATAATAGAAAACCGCCAGAAGACAAAAATTTCACCTGCTTTTAGGAAAATCACCCCTGAAGGCCTTTCTTAGGCCTGAAGAGCCCATTTTCTCCCACAGTTTCCAAAAAAATCTGCCCAATGTTTCATACCAGGTCTGAGCCTCTGGCCGTCTGGTGTGTCACAATAGTATGTCATTGTCACAGTAAGTCACTTAATGTCACACGATGATGAAATAGGCTAGGTCAATTGGCTGAATTGAGGTCATGACTCATATATAGCCTAGTGGGAAAAAAAAAATTTTTTTGCTGAAATTGCTGTCCTTCCATTTTATGGCTGCCAGCGCCATGAGGAATTGATGACCCAAATGAATGGCAGGCTACAGGGCTAGGCGTTTTCTTTCTACTTTCTAGTATTTACGTTTTATAGGCCCCACCTAGGCCTACGTCCTAGTATCTCCCTTGCCTAAATCTTAAGCACAAATGCACAATGAACTTCGTTGTAGAAATTTTGAAATATGGTTACAAGTTTCGAGAGCATCAGAGCAGCATTACCGTTACTCACATTCTCACTATCACAAACATCCATGACAATGATGACATGATGGCTTACGATCGCTGCCCGACGTGCCCGCTGGGACTCGTCACCTTTCTGGCTCCGGCAACTGCTTCTTCTTCTTCTTTTCAAGGTGTCCACATTGGGTAGACTGAAAGCCACAGGACAGCCACAAGGATGACCGTTGGGCCTAAGAGCTTATGTTATGTTGGACTTCTTGGTAAGGAAAGCTGGCCTCTTTGTCCTTGTTTGTACAAGGTCAATAGAGGTGATAGATGTGCTTGACAGCATGTAAGAGAAAATTTACACATGACATGGATAAGTTACACAGAACACAGATGACTGTATGCAGTTACCCGGAAAAGTTACACATGACATGACCATTGCTCCTCAGAACTGAGCACTAGATTTAACAGTTGAGTTAGATGGATTTATATACATAGGATGACATAGATTATGCACATACACAAACATATACAATATACATAGATACACTCATACATATATAAGCTTCATTTTGATATTTTGGTACCATAAAATGGGGTAACTTTGACCACTTTTTTTTCAAAATGATGCCATTTTTTTACTAGATAAGTTAAACTTAAATTGAAACATGCAAAATGCAGGTCTATACTCTAGCTTTACTCACCATAAATTGCTGGCTCCTGCCTCTCAAAGTTTTGATGTAATAAAAAAAAACACTGGTCTTTTTTACCCCAGCTCTGGGGGTATCTTTGACCGGGTGGTAAAATCAATTTTATATTTTGGTAAAATAACTCCATGCATTGTAGTAGAACTCTTCTAGTTACATATGCAAAAGAAAAATTTTAGGAAAGTGTCATCATAGTTTGCAAATGGGGGGTGCCGCCCCCAAATGGGCAAAATGTGACCAACTAATGGCAGCCGTGACGGGGTAACATCGACCAGTTTGGAAATTAAGCATAAATTACCATACATAAGACTCTGTAGAGTCTGAAACATGAAGAAAAAACCTTAATAGGTGTATCAAACATAAAATATGTTATATAGGTACCTATGGTAATTTCAACTTAATTTCCAAGCCGGTCAATGTTACCCCATCACGGCTGCCATTAGGTGGTCAAAGTTACCCCATTGGGGGGCGGCGCCCCCCATTTGCAAATTATGACACTTTTTTCAAATTTGTCTTTTGCATACTATGTAACTAGAAGAGTTCTACTACAATGCATCAAAACCTGGAGTTATTTTACCAAAAAATAAAAAAAATTGGAGGGGGTACTCTGACAGGCTTCAAAAAATAGCTTTTTTTTGTGGGTCACATTTTAGTTTTTTTAACCTATTAGATATGCAAACTTTTTAAATCTTTCTATTGTGTTACATAGCCTCAGTATTAGGTCTTTAATGCCCATTGACAAAATTTTTCTATGTCATATGGTTTTTGAGTTTTGGGGGT
Organism: Hyalella azteca; assembly: GCF_000764305.2. Taxonomy (NCBI): domain Eukaryota; kingdom Metazoa; phylum Arthropoda; class Malacostraca; order Amphipoda; family Hyalellidae; genus Hyalella; species Hyalella azteca. The sequence goes on from NW_025931450.1 coordinate 5,241, forward strand.
TTTTGTTAAAAAACCAAAAGTGGTCAAAGTTACCCCGGGAGTCAAAGTTACCCCAGTTTACGGTACCTGTCTAAAGTTTGCTGAGCCTCCCTGATTTCAAAATGTAAACAGTCAAAAATTGAAAGATTTTCCTTTGCACATCATCATTAAAGTTCCCTCCTCCCAAAAGTTCACACAGGGAAAATTGTACATTTATACATCTTAAATCAGTTTCCAGGTCTTGTCTGGGCTGCGCGTGTTGCTGACAATGCAGCAGGTAGTGCTAAATTGTGTCCACTGTGTTGCAAGTAGTACATTGGTCAGAATCACTCATGTTGAATCTGTGCAAGTGACTTCTGGCACCAGCATGTCCAATCCTGAGTCGAGCAGCAGCACACTCTAGTCTGTGTGACTTCAGGCAGAGCCAGGGTCGCAGCCTGGGTTCCTCCATGTTGTTGCTCAGAAAAGTTTCCTTCTGAGTGCAGGCGACAGAGGCCTTACATATTCTGGTCCAGTGCTTGTGTAGTTTGCCTCTGAGGTCAGTGAGGGACTCTTCCAGGCTCAATGTACTCAAGGCTGAGTGGGCATTGTTATGACCCACGTTGGCTGCTCTGTCTGCCACTTCATTGCCCCTGACCCCAGAGTGCCCTCGAATCCATTGCAGAATGATGGGGGCCTGCCTTTTATAGGTGATGTCTTGTATTTTGTAAACATACTCCTTGTATGAAGGGTTGATGGTATTGCTGACTGCCTGCAAAGCTGACTGAGAATCAGTCAACAGAAGGATGTTTTGCATGCTGAGCCTTGGATCTAAACAGGAGAACCGCAAAGCTATGAGAATGGCGAAAAGCTCTGAGCTAAGGACAGTATGAGCAGGGTTCAGCCTCCAGGTAGTAGCACTTTGGATACTTGGTATATACATAGCTGCTGCTGTGGAGCCATTACTGAGTTTTGACCCATCTGTATAGACATGAATGTAAGAAGAAAAATGTTCTAGACAGTACTCATTGAAAATGCCTCTGCTGGCACCTGTAGGGGCTTCCTGGCTGCAGGTGCCTTGGGTGGATATCTTGATGTGCAGCTCCAAGTTGAAATGTGGTGAAATAGGCTAAATGTCGGGAGTTGGAATTCTTCTGAGGATGGGCATGGCTAAGGTGGATGTAAGTTTTCTGCCTCTTGCAGAGAAATAACTGGTGCCTTGTGTGATAACACCTGTCTCATGACATATTTTATTTCCTGCCATGCTCTCGGGACAGCGCCATATTTTTAAATACCACTTCATGAACAGGTAATCAAATCTGACCTCCAGTGGAGGTATATGGGCTTCAATCTCCAAAGATGATATAGGAGAGGTGTTGCGAGCTCCAAGTACAATTCTTAGTGCACTGGACTGAATTACTTTGAGCTTCTTTGAGTGTTTTGATGCAATATCATCAAGTCTGAACAATACACAGCCATACTCAAGCTTGCTGCAAATGAAACTTATGTATACCTGCCAGAGTAAGAGTCTTGATGCACCCCAGCTGCTACCTGAGAGGGCTCGTAGAGGCGCTAGTCTGTGCAGACAATTGTTTTTCAGATATGCAATGTGTGCCTGAAAAGTGAGCTTAGGGGCATCAAAGAGGATGCCCACAACCCTCTGCACAGGCACATGCGCGATGGCATGGTTTGATATGAGGATATTTACGGGTGGCACATTATGTTTTCTTGTGAAAAGTTGAAAAGAGCTTTTTAATGGGTTGATAATAAACTGCCATTTCTTAAGCCAGATATTGACTGAATCTAAATAGCGTTGCATAATCTGCTGAGCAGATCCCACAGTGTCTGAGACCACAGCCAATGTGATGTTGTCAGCATATGAGAGGACTCTCACTCGTGGGAATTTAGGAAGATCACTCATCATTATGTTGAAAAGTGTTGGGGAAAGAACTGCACCTTGCGGGAGCCCCCTACTTAGTGTTTGCCTCTCAGAAAGGCAGTTACCAATCTGCAAAGAAGTACTTCTGTTTTTCAAGTAGTGGTATATCCATCTAATTAGTTGTGGTTCCAACTCCAATTTTATCATCTTGTAGAGCAGACCATGGTGCCATACACAGTCAAAGGCTCGTATATCCAGGTAGACAACCAAACTATATTTTCCACCCGTTGTTGCCTGTCTGATAATGTGGGTTAGAACAGCCAGTAGGTTGGTTGTACTTCTACCACGGCGGTAGCCTGTTTGAGTGGCTGGAAACATGTTTCTTGATTCAACATGATGTTCAATTCTTTTTTGAATTATTTTCTATATGAGTTTTCCTATGCAGGACAGCAAAGCTATGGGTCTATAGGATTTGGTCTGAGCGGGATTCTTACCTGGCTTTAGTATTGGGCACATGACTCCCCTTTTCCATGCAGCTGGCACAACTCCACAAACAAAGCTAGTGTTAAATATGTTGAGAAGTTCTATTTTAATGTAGTCTGAGCTCCTCATTAAAAAAGTATTTGCAATAAGGTCATCACCTGGCAAAGTGTTCCTTGATGATTGGATACCCCTCTGGAGCTCATGGAAACTGATGTCAGGGCATTGTGGTGTACCAGCGCGTGATACTACACTCTCCACGCTGTTGATCACTTCCTCATCTGCTGCCCAATCCTCTGCAGAAACAGCCTTGAATGAATTGGTCCAGAAAAAGTGCAGCTATTTCCTCACTTGTTGTGTGTTGGTTGCCAATAGGAAGGTTTGTTGAGACTTGCTTCCCACTAATGCTCTTAATTGCTTGCCACACCTTTGATATAGCATATAGGAGTAGTACTTCCTAGAGACTCTGTGAATTTGGTCCAACTCTCTTTCTTCTTTTTCAGAGCCATATGTTTGGCAATCGCAATGCATCTTTTGTAGGAAATCAGGTTTGCAAGAGTAGGATGACTCCAAAGTTTGTTTTTTGCTCTTTTTCTGTTTGCAACGGCAGTTCTACACTCTTGGTCCCACCATGGTGTGGTTCGGTGACACCGTCAAGAGCCAGACGTCCTTGGAATGCAGTCTTTAGCTATGGTAATGATTTTGTTGGTGATGCATTGGTTTAGAGTATCAACATCTAGTGGGGCAAGCATCCCTGATAGGGGTTCTCTGTCTTGGGAAAAGAATGTGCTCCATTTGGCCCAGTTGGCTTGTTTCATAACCCAGTTTTTTAGAGAATTGATGCTTTGCTTGGCACATCCAAAGCCAAAAGTTATCTCCATGGGAAGTGGTCACTTCCTATGTCACATAATGTCAGTTCCTCTTTGCATCTCTCCAAGGACACCCAAACTATGAGTTGCTATACACAGATCAAGACAGGAAGCTGTTCCAGAGCGGTTGTCGATATATGTTGGGAAGTTCTTGTCATTTAGCAATACGAGGTTATGGATATCTAGTAATCTTTCAGTGTTCCTACCAGTTGGATTGATCCTGTTGCAGGAGTCCCACAAAGGTGAATGTCTGTTGAAGTCACCAAGGAGAATGTGACTTTTCCCAAGCTGGTTAGTACAATGCTGCAGTTCCTCAAGTGATATATTTTTGCATGGATTATATATGTTCAGAATGTTTATACTATTTGCTTTATTAAATATTTCAACCAATTGACATTCTTAGAAACCAGATGAGAATGGAACCACCTGCTTATGTTGAAATCTGATGTCCTCTCTTATTAGACTTCCCAGTCCTCCCTTCTCTCCAGGTCTATGCAGCCATGATGTTTGGTATCCAAGGAATTTTGGCTCATTTTTCTTTAACCACGTTTCACACAGACATACTATGTCTGGTTTTCTGGTGTATAAGTGGATTTTTAGTTCAGAAACCTTGCCCCTGAGACCATTGCAGTTTAATTGAAAAATTTCTAGTTGGGACTCTAGTACAATGGGTCACTGAATCGAATTTAGATTTGAGTAGGACATTTAAATTTTCTTCTTTTTTGAGGTTCTTGTAGTCTTATTTTGTCTCTTTGGAAGAGGTTGCAGTTGCTCTGAGTTGCTGGGTTCTGATAGTTCAATTTTGGGTTGCTATTGTTTTTCTTGCCCCCTTCCATGCAAATGTTTGAGGGGCCAGAACTGGTAGGTAAACAAACAGCTGATGGGGTTGCCTCAATTGTAGTTGGTTCCGCAGCTATGGTGGACTCAGGATGAAGTTCCCCCAGCCCTAGCAGAGCTTCTGCAACCTCATTGCCAAAGTGTTCCCTGGTCGCACTGATGGTTAGCAATTCTTTCCCTTGTTTTCTTTTGATAAATCTGTTAGGACAATTTCTTTCAGAAACTTTTTTTCTAAAAGACTAAGGAGTCTTCTTTTGATGCTCCAGAAAATTTTGTGAGTTTGGAGATCCTGATTATCTTACAAGCTTGTTTTTGCAAATTTAAAAGGTCATTGAGGTCAACCTCATGCCCAACAGGGCCAATGACTCCAGAGCAGGTGTTTTCTAAATCAGATGATGGTCTACCGTCTATAGCATTGAACTTGCCATTGTCCAAAATTCATGGTAGATAGTAAGGTTTTCATTGCCTCTTCTTCATTGGGATTGAATTCCACGGCTACAATGATGCATTTTTTGTTGATCCGCACGTGTTTAACAGAAGAATCTTGAATTATTTTGTTTAATTCTTTAGCAACCAAGACTGGGTTTAGGGAAATTTTATTTGCATACAAAGATGTTTGCTTGATCAGTACTGTGTTCTGATTTCCAGTTGACTGAGAAGTTAAATTTGAGGGAAAGGCTTTAAGGTGCTTATTATTTGAGAATGGTCCAACTGGTTTTGGACTGATTCCTGTTAAGGGGCTGAATGAATTCATTGAATTGTCCAGTTCTTCTTCTGATTTCCCACTATGCAGAGGGTGGATGCAGCGTTGCCAATATATGGATTTTTAAGCCCAAAGCGTCGCCGGCCATTTTAAATATGCGTTGCCGGGTAATTTTTAATGAAAAGCCATTTATGCTGAGTAATGATGAACTATTTACCAGCCACAAACTTAGTTACAAGGTTGCATGCACGTGTTACCCCAAATAACTAATTTTACCCTAAAAACAGTCCAATTGTACAGCAAGTGCCAACTAAACATGTACTAAAGCAGTCTGACCGCTCTAATGTGAGCGAAACTACGCAATCAAAAAAACGTTGTTTACATTTTTTGCGGGAACTCATCGCAACTGATTTCCGGACAAGCTTCGCTGCATCGTATTCATCCAATGCACCGGAAACCTTACTTTTTTTCTAAATAGTTGGCCGAAGACTGAGAAATATATTAAATACGGGGCTTATGGGCATAACCAATCACAGCTTGAAAGCATCCCCATCAGCCAATCACAGCTTGAAAGCATTTCCATCAACCAATCACAGCTAGAAAGCAGATAATATTACAATTCCATTTTCCAATCAAAGCTGGAAAGCTGAAAGTGGCTAAAATAACAAACCAATCACAAATGGAATTCTTGAAAGGTATAGGAAATAATAGGATATGTAAATAATGGACTGAAAGTGTAAAGTTCCTAGCCTTTCCAAGCTTTCAGGTCCTGCTTTCCAATATGCTATGTGTACTGGTTAATTTATTATCCCTCTAGAATTCCACACTGGCGTCCACTTAACTCAAGTTCTGGGGTTTTGTCACCTGATGTGTTTTTGTGCCAGCTCTACTGCTCTAGCAGAAAAGTTGTAACCATCAAGTCCATTTGAAGGCTGTTCATTCATTTCCATGTCATCTAGCGACAAGCCAGGTGACGGGATCACATGAGAACTTGAGTCTTGAGGTACCTTGTGAGGCTTGTGTTTACGTTTCTGGGATTATGTCCTCTTCATCATCATCAGGCATGTCAGGATCAGATCCCAGCATGGTGCTGGTATTATATCAGTTATCTTGATGCAGACAAAATTTTTTCAGATAAACACAGGAGAAACAACAATGGGCATCCACTCACATAGTGGCTAACCAGAGTTTTTTTTAGAATCAGTTCATTTTTAATTTCCTCATTTATTCAAGATTTAAACCAATTTCTAAGTATGATAATGCTGGTATCCAGGTCCCAGGATACTTAACTGGTCTACTAATAGGACTCAAAAATAAACTTGAGGGAGAGTCTAAATAACTCTCTGCTTGCCACTATGTCCACTCATCCAATACTTAGGTCAGATGGTCATGGATTTATTACAGCAAAAAAAAAACGTAATATTAACAATCAAGTTGAATATGTAGCATACACTTGACTATAAAATTTACAATAGAGGTACACAAAATTCTGGTACAGTTGTACACTACAAGTTGCTGAATAGCTAGCCTACTGTAACTGTGATACAAATACAAATTACAATCAAATGAATCAATCAATGAAGTTACAAAAACAATACAATTAGGCCTAATACAACACACAAAATACAATAATGATTGAATCAATAATAATGAGAGAACAGAGCCAGTTTTTGCTACCTGTTAGGCTGTTGATCTAATTTCTAGCTGGCTCACAAACCTACTGCCTCTTCCCGTGACGAGAAGAGGAGGGGGGAGGGGCGAGAGAGCCAGCTGCCAGCCGCAGCCGGGTTCTTGAAATTGAACACTTATAGCTAATATACTCGTGTTATAAAGAAAAGTGCAATACAAAATCAAGTTAGTGAATGAATAACCGTAATAGTTTGTAATATTATGTTTAAGCGTGAAAGAAATCGTTACGTTGATGATATTTGATCACGATTCACAGAGCACAACCTCCCGGCGGGTGGCGACTGCGAGAGTGCGAGTACAGTGTACACCGCGTCGCCGCGCGAAGCCGCTTTGACCATAGTTATCCGTATCCGGAAAGTTCGAAAATACCGCTCGGACTCTTCTTGGACGAGTCTTTGGAACGAATTTGAATTGCACGTTTTCCTCGCATTTGTTTGTTAATCAAAAGCGATCTTGACCCGAGGACAACAGAAGTCTTGATTCCGGAGTCTTGATTAGCGCGCTTAATTTCATTTTTTAGCACATTTTCCACGCCCATGCTTTTTTCAAATCAAAATCAATCTCGATTTAAGTAACAACGAATCAATCTATTCAGATTACGCTCCTGCGAGCGTTGTCAGTATTACTTCTGCTGTTCCGTTTTCACCAAGTGCGCCTAGCGCTAGTTGAATTAGGCGTGCAGAGGGTGCTACGACCAAACGTTTAGCGCACTACTTGTATACGGAGCTGACAAAAATGATTCTGCTTACGATCGCACGAACGTAACATCAATGAAAAAAATTAATTTGAAAGCGTACTGGGTTTCGATTTAATGAACTTCTGTGTGAAACATATATCCGTCGGGATTAAGTATCCTAACCCAAATTTTACACCACAGGCGAGAGCTGTAGTGTAAAATGTTGCACCAGATTTTGCCTACCGCAGGCGAGATTTCATCTGCTCCAGGCGAGATGCATTTGTCTCGTCACTCTCGTGCTAGTGGCGAACGCCATTTCTTCTGTTCTCCTAACTAATTCGTTTCTCCGGGGACCTCCCGGACTCTACTCACTATTAACCACTGAATCGAGCCGCAGTCCTGTACGCGAGGCCACTAGCTCAATAATAAGTAGTGGTTATTACCAACTAATTAGAGCGATTGATACACGAGGTCCCAGGCTTTCTTTGGCCCTTCAAATTTCCATTCACAGAAGCGATATAATTTTAATTGGTAAAATATATGAACCGCTGTAAACGGACAAAATGTTCATCAGTGTTGAACCACTGAGGATGGGGTTTATATAAAGCCATAATAATTTAACGAGGATTAATAATTAACAGAGGGTCTGAAGGTTGGGGGCTTGCTAGGACAGCAAGCCAATAAAATCTGCGATTCATTGTTTTCGAAAATACGAGCTTCGACATAAATGTAAATGTAGGTTGGAATCAACGAGGTTTACCAAGATTTTTACCAATGAGGCTGAAGTTTATAAGCATTAAGATTCTGAGAGACGGCAAAGCTAGGTGCTGTCTAAGCCTAGACATAACGCAGCATCAAGTGGTAATAACGACAAATCAGTTCCAATTTTAATCTAGTAATCTCAGCTCAACTGGAGATTAAACCATCAGATGGACGGACAAGATATCATGTATAAGCTTTTAAAGCACTGAGCATAATTTTCTGCCGCTAACCCCCATGAATGAAGAACTGGATTCTTGACCTCGATAGCTGCTGTAGCGAACCTAGAAATTACGACTTTTAAATAAATATATCATTTTTCCTCTGACTTGGCAACACCGTTAGGAAGTTTACCTCGCGTTCTAGTTTGTCCCTAAGTCAGTATAGCCCAGCCGATCCACAACAGCAGGTTAGTTAAGATTTAGGTCTCTAAGATAAGTTTCTGTGTTTATATGCATAACTGGTTATATTGTACTATTATTTGCCTCATCATGGTTACTTATAAGACATACTTCTCGAACAGGTTCCCACGTTGCCAAGGGCATTATTTCTATTATTTCTGTTATCATTCCCGTATTCTTTGCCGTATCAAATAAATTCACTTGATCCAGTTTGATTCATTTCCGAGCTCGTAATTTCCTCACTGTGCGGGTAACGTACGGCAGTTACCCCACACTGCCTCCCATCCCTGAGCGTTGTGGTCTAAGCCGACATGACGTTCCTAGTGCTGGGTCCATAACATCAGCTACGGTACCACTGTGGCCTCTTCAGTGCCCAAATGGTAACCGCCGCCAGTTATTTGCAGTTCTATATCGATTCAAAGACGGTTGAAGCCAGAAAAACCGAAATGAGATCAAGTAGCTAGAAGCCATCTTGTCGAGAATGAGTGAAGAACTCTCCAATGAGGCTGAAGAGATGGCGATCAACTGCGAGCTTGCTGAGAGATAGTTGGCAATGGACGTTAGCTGCGCGACGGTTAACGATGGCTGCATGCGTAGAGTGCGATAGTTATATTGCTTGCAGCGTGGCCGTTGGCTAAAGAACGTGGTTGCTTCACTTGCTTGGAGCCTTGGGCACGAGACAGGCGAATCTAGGTCTAGGATTATTTTTTCGAGTCATTAAGTAAGAAAGGCAGAGTATTGAACAACGAAACTGCTGTGTGTGCTCGTATAAGTGAGAATTAATTTAAATTTCGTCGAATTATTAGTATTTACTTTGAATTCACATTGGAAGTCATGTCAGAAATACTAGGGAATTGATTGAGCTATGAAATTTATTAAGTGAAAGTACAAGACACCTTCAGTTTTCTACCATTAAATATCTGAAACAATTTATTATCTGAATTCAATATTAAGGATTAACTAGTGTGCCTCGTTATGTCTCGGTAGAAAATGATGTATATTTCGGAAAATGGTAAAATTCTTATTTGTTCGGGGCGTCTTATCTCGTCTCGGTATCGTCCCGGAATTCCCACTGAGCGCCGAAAATTAATCCGATTTTTCTTATCGATAATCGGAACAAAGCTTCTGATCTCCTCTAATCTTGAATAGATAGAAGTACCGAACGCAAGAGTCCAGCAGCCCGTTCTTCGGAGCCTGGAGCACATAGCCGCCCTGTTGCCGGTTACGCATATGCTTAGGTGCCCAATTTGCCCAGGTCACAAAGGGCTCATGTATCCAAATGCTCAGGTGCCCCAGTGCGCAGATGCCCAGGTGCGTACGACATTGCCCATGGTTGCCCATGACTCCTGGTTGACCATAACACTTGATTGCCCGTAATGCTTTGTGTCCCATGACACTTGTTGCCTACAACACTTGTTTGCTCATGACACTTTGCCCGCCTCGCCCATACATTAGCAACAGCTCCTTATCTACAATCAACGCAAACGTACCAAGTAAGGTCAAAGGTGCCAATTCATGGTTTAGTTTCAAGTTGCTTTTCTCTTGAATCACAAGGAAACAATTTCAAACCACGTGTGATCGAAAGAATCAGAGATAAATTTATGCAATATCGCAACCATCGGTTCAACATCTCACAACGTGGCAACGCAGATCGTTGACTTTGCAATTCCAACATGGCGTCGCTGTCCGGTTGCAGTTGGCTGCTGTCACAGTAAAGCCCCAGCTGATCATCACTCGGCTCACTTGGTCCGTAATAATTATTGCGTCTGCCCACATTCCTCAACATACGGCACCATCCGTCAGTTCAGCATATGTTATTTTCTGCTACCGCCCGAGTAATTAAAACCAAGCTTCGTCACTTCGGCATTATCAGCCACACTAACATAATATTTATAATGAAGGTACTTTAAATTAATCATCCAAGTTGTCCAACCTCGAGTTTGTGCCAAATTAATCAATCAAACGTGTGCGATTCGATCCACTTATTGCAACTTTATTTCATTTCCCCGTGTTTCAAAATTGAATTAGAGGAATATTCCTTAAGGAAAGTGATTTCTAACTTGTTTCAGTGTCCGGAAAGATTAATTCATCTCCCCATCTCGAATCCCTGATTTCATTTGCCTCTTGTATTCCGTTCCTATATTTTGCTGCATTTTGTCTTACTACAAAATCCTAGAGTCCTAGAAATTTCCGAATATCAAAATCAAGGGTGCATTTTATTTAATTCAAAGGTTCTATATTTAATTTAGGTTCTTTAGGTTCTTTTATTTAATTTAGGTTCTATAAAATATTAGATAAAATTTCACTCAATTATATTGCAAGTTATTTCATTTATTTATTTATTAATTTCTACTTTCTGGTCAAGCGAAACATCTCAAAATGAATTATGTTTTTGTTTTCACGGGTTTGCCGTAAATTTATATCAGCTAATGAATTCATTCCATCAACAATACCACACTATATATTGTCCAACTCGGAACGAATGATTGATTTTCGTCTGAGAATTTCACATCGTGTCCGCCAAAATTCATAGCGATCCCAGGTTATTTGAGAGCATAATTCTTTCCGTGGTCTCTTGGGGATAATTAAAAACCTGCAGTGCTTAAAGTTCTCGATTACTTAGAATAAAGTTGCTCAAACTGAACATAATAATATTACATCTGTCTTCCGTGCGTAAAAAGATACACAAGAAAACGATTATCATGTATATGTATACCATTGGGGAGCGGGAATTGGTTTCCATGGTAACCTCAGTTCAATAATTAATAAGCATAATTGAGTTGTGGAACAACAGTGAGTAAACACGGTGCATCAACATTAAGAAGCTTGGCCCACTTTAGTGGGTCGGCCAGACTCATTACGAAACTTCCCTCAGATAAATGAACAAATCGTATTTACGCGACTCGCTTGCCATTCAAGAAACTGGCAAGCAATAAAGTACTGCCTATTCCAAGCAGTCGCGTGCAAACCTTTGTTTCTCAATAACCTATTTTTAGACCCCGGCCCAAAATTCGAAAATTTTAATTAAGTAGTCATAAATTATATATCCATGTATGTATAAATTTTGGATAATATTAGATATCGATTTCCCAATCCAACACGTATACCCCGCGTTGCCTCGCGATTTTCTAAAGTTGAATATTTGTTGCAACGTAACATCACGTCGCGACAAGGATTGTTTGTGCCGGCCACAGTAGCTTCTATACATTAATTTATATTCAAAACACACACATAACACTATAAAGAAAATCTATTATATATTCGTGAAAGGTTTTCTGTTACATTGTTTTCAGCCGGTAATATTATAGAGGGATACAATCAACGGGATTCAGGATAGGATTATCAAATTGAAATCAATCTTGTACATCTAAACTCCTCCCACTTATAGACAGTAGAAGCCCTCATATTGAAGGATCAGACTTCAGCTATTAATCTCCAAAGCAAACGGATTTGCCAGTTTTTCTAAATTCTATACGGAATAAATTTTTAAATTTAACCTTTGATTGGTATTCAATTTACCTATTTTGGGTACTTATATGGATTACAATTCCAAATCTTGAGTCTCATGATAAAGACTGTTATCTTCTAAACTGCGTTGATATTTCGAAGTACTCGTATGACGTATCTTAGGTAAACTTACTTTTCAATCAACCAACAACAGCGAAAAACACTTTGATTGGAAAAAACGAACAAAAGATTTTTTTAAGTTATTCTCTGTTCATCAATCGAACATGGATAAAGTAATAGATACGATAAACACTTGCATTAGCTGCAGGTCCTTTTTAGGAGGAATTTCTAATACTAAGACGAATCTTTGTGTGTTGTACTTATCAAAAATATCTATTGCGTGCATTTTATTTTTTGTTATCGATCCAGCATTTATTCGAGACATACGAAACAAATTAATGTACTCGATACGTTTAGAGGAATTCACTTATCTACGTCTCATAATCGTGAGGCATCAGTCGGATGTTTGCAAGACTAACGAGAAGATATTATGGCTGGTAAAAAAATTTAATTAACCCTAAATTCAAATATTGATAGGATTAATACGCGATTTCATTCTTTTGTAGTTAAATACAGTTAATAAATTTGCGCATTTTCAGGTGATTAACGCGAGGCCTTTAATGGAAACAATGTGATATTACTTTTGATAGTACGTAGGTGACAGGAATCTTAGATGATCAAGGGTAAATCCTTGAAAAACGTGAGTTCTCAAACCGATCATCAAGACCGCTCGAAATTTGTTTTCAAAAGCTGAAGTGTACGTACGTTTTCAATGTCACTTAAGCAACTTTAATCGCTGAAGAAGATGGTTCGGGGCTTGCCGTCGTGCTGGAAGATCGGCGCCCGCTTCTTCTGAGCGTCCGCGTGCAAGGCCTCCTTCAGCGCCTGCGAGTCGGAGAGGTCCAGGCGCCCATCGAAGTAAACGCTGTTGATGTGCTGTAGCAACTGCCCCACCTGTACATCAATGATTATATTTAATGACAAAAATTAATTTAGATCATGATATTACTGAATTTTACACGCGATTATTATAATTTATATTAGTTTCATTGATATTTATCAATTAGGTTTCTCAGCTTCAAACAAACTGTGGTAAAATTTAAGATAGCGGGTACAAACTGCGTAACTAGCAAGAACTACAATTATTTCGTCAATATCGAATGTTGTTGAATAATTTTCACTGGAAGAGATTTTAATTTTTGCGAATTCTGATTATCTACACCAATGTAAAAAAATTCTTCGTGTAAGACCATTATACAGTATTGTTGCAGATCATTACTCAAGATTTTCACATATGCTTTCAATTGTATCGTACTCGATTATGAACGATCAAATACTCATAATGTATGCATTTTTCTAGCAATTATTATCATTCAAGCGGTAATAGCTCACGATTATGATTTCTTGAAATAATTCACATTTTTTAATGTGAACAAACATAAACGAAAAAATGCGTAAGTTTTACTTCTTATCTTTCTACTGTAAAATTTTATAGTATATCATATCGGTCGCAAATGCAAACCTTGTCTGGCAAATCACGATCACTCTCAGATTGCACGGCCACGCGCTCCCTCTTGTTCAGATTCACTTCAACTTGATTAATTTCGTTAGGTTGCAGCACCAGATACTTCTTGAAATTATCCCACATGTAGTCCATGACGTCGTAGGGGTTCTCTCTCTTGCTCAGATCTATTTTGATCTCGTTGAAAGCTTTCAAGATGATGGCGAGCATAATGTTGACCAGGACCATGCTATTCAGAACTGAGAAGATGAAGAATAGGAGAGGTGACAGCGAATTCGCTTGTTGCATTTCAGCGAAGTCGAATTTACCAAGCATCATTGAGAAACTGGTTTGAACAGCAGAGATAACGGTTGAGAACTGAGGCAGGAACAGGTAGAAGATTAGATAGAACAAGCAGCAGAATGCGAAAAAGATCACAGTAAATGCAATGAAAAAATATGACAGCTCGTCCCAGCACAGAGCAATGGTGAGAGCAAGCACGTCCATCCTTTTGTTGAACTGCAGCAGTTTGATCAGTTTCAATATAGATAAAAACATGATCAGGCCAAGGATGTACGTGTAATATTGGTCGATCAGTACAGGGTAGTCCATTCGCAGATAAGCGTTGCCTTTCGTTTGGTTGAATTCATGCGACACGTCAAGGGTGAGGAGCAGCTTATAAATGTACAATGCAATCTCTACCCAAGAGAACAGCACTATAGAAATTTCCGCAATGTTCCAGTACATGAGGAAGTATCCACATTTCTGTTTCTTTAATTCCCACAGCTGCCTAATTGTGAAGAAAACTGTCGATACGACAAACGTAAGCTCACACAACGTGAGAAATTTGTCGCTGGCGCTGCTCTCCAGTCGGAGAAGTCGTACAGGTTCAAACCTCCATTTAGTAACGATACCGCCTCCTTCGTTGATCTCAAAGTAAATCGTACCTGTCATGAATAAGTTAACATTGGCGTTGTATACGGAGAACTCAAAGATCACAGCTCGCGAGCGCTTGTCAATCCAATGAACTTTTTGGAGCTGATCCAGCCTTGCAATGACATCTTCTTGATTGCCATTAAGTCTGATGACGTATCCACCGGCTCCATAAGTTCCGAGACGACCCACACTTGTGAAGCTTTTTAGTTGCCTCGATGTTTGATACTTGAACTCAGGGTAATTACAAGAAGGATCAGAATGATTAAATAGTACCCAATTCGCACAGTAATCTTGATAATCTTCTAGAAGCACGCCTCGATCGCCAGTGCATTCTGGAAGAGTGTCGTTCATGGGGTACGGCACCGAGCAGACAAAGCGGGAGTTGCGTATCTGTCGCAGGATGGGGTAGCCCACCATCCGGTTGGCCCTGTCATCCATGAAGCCACGAAGGCCGTAGGGCGTGGCTCCGTTGTACCACCGCTGCGCTCGAGTTATGTTCATGACCGCGAGTTTTGCCCAGAGCCAGAACTGGTCCGTGTTACGCAGCTAAAACAAGTAAAAATATTATAATAGAATATCAATAGAAATTTAATTAGATATTTATGACAACACATGTGCTTAACATATTCAACGAAGAAAACCAAGAAAGGGCTGAGGTGGAGGAGGATGTAAAAATGACTTAGTATTCACCGCCATAAGCTATGTAAACGATAGATAAGTATTTATGATCCAGAGGCAAGCTTCCTTGAGATTTTTTACACACGAAGAGCTCATAAGGAAGAGTGACGCATTTGCGGTGCAAGTGGAAGGAAGAAGATTGTGCATTTTCATGACAGATGTAAATCGACTATAAGCAAAAATCTATTTACGTTATCCCCCAAAATTTGTTCTCAATACTTCAAAGATGTCTCAGAACGGAAGAACAGCCCTCTGATAGCATGAAAAATTAGAGCAATAGTCGATTGCAAAACAAAATAATTTATGTTTCTTCGTACAATGGTATGAAGTTACTGCGAGTCAATGCGTGACAAAAAGAAAGCGATCTCAGTGGCGATTAAATTATAGTTACCTGGTTTGGGCGTCCGTATGCAAGATAATTATCTTTAAGTTTAATGAAGGTATCGCTGAAATGTTTTTGCATCAGGAAAGCGTTGTAGTTAGTCTTGTCGGTAACAATAATGAGCAGCACGGCGAGGAAGATGCAATAAACTAGAACTCCGCGGACGATAAATTTCATGTCTCGTTCTTTGGTTAGTTTAACCCTCAAATTCTTCGTCTTTTCAACATCGTGTGTGACACCGATGACTCTATGAACGTCCCTCACAATGGATGGATCCAAGGGACTCATGAAAGCCCATTTTTCATCTTCCTTCAGTTGGGGAAGTTCCTCGTCGCAGTCGATGTCGTCCACAGAGTGGTCAGGAGCACAACAAAGGCTGCCGAAGCACGAGACAAACGCCACCTTAATCCATTGGCTCACCAGAATTGACACTAAAAAGGTCGTGAAGAAAGAAGAAAACCATTTGACGGTGGTAATCTCTCCCCAAGTGATCCCATAACTCCAAACCAGGAACAAAGACCCTGCCATAACCACAGCACAAATGATCCATCCAAGTAGCCGTGTCCACCACGGCAGACATTTTACAACAGGTTTCATTTTTGGTTTGGGCTCCTCGTCATGCTTTTCGGGGACTTTCGAGTTTTCTGATGCGTCTTCCTCTGACAATCCAGCCGTCATAAATTGAGTTTTCCTCTGTTTCTCGATGGCGTCTAGTGCTTTACATCTAACGTATTTTCTCGGACGAGCTCTTTTGAATATAACTCCAAGTAATGCTGTGAAGGGGAAGACGAAAATGATCACCATGAAGCCTTTGAACATTTGGGACAAGGCGATTGGAACGGGGCCGATGTACGCATATCCATCAATTGGAGACTCTCCTTCAATCTGGTAGAACATCGCATTTAGTAGCATGGAAACGAATAGAAACGTCGTACAAACAACGATTCTTTCTTTTCGACAGTAGCGGGACCCGATGGGGCGTAAGAAAACTGACATCCAGATATGGTCTTGATTAGCGTTTCTATTTGTATTTACGTACATCCTTTGTGAGAAAGTTGAGGTATCTTCGTTGTTATTGGCGCACAAGAATGTTCTGTCTATTAATCCTTCGCCACGATTCAGCGCAAGCCAGGCATTTGTTTCGAAGGTGTACTGCTCAAACTTCTGGAGGTCTCTGAACACAACACGTTCAAGCTGCCAGCTATCGTACGGCAACCTGCCTCTATTGTCTAAGAAAACTCGCAAGTAGTGCAGAGGACCGAGTGGTCTAGCCGTTGTCATCACAAATGTGTTCCTGTCGTATCGACGGTAGAGATTCGAGTTTGCTTTAGGCATAAATCGTACTTCAGTTTCATCATATGCACCAGACGCCATAAAATATATCTGAGATTCACATGGAGCGTCCGAATCGGGGCCTGTAACGAAAGTAACTTCATAGATGTATTTATCTTCGGGTTTATTATCTGGCAACGGAATGACACCTCTCCTTTCAATATCCTTTTTGTCTTTGTAGTGGCCCCAAATCATAGCAACGATAAACAAGACAATAAGTACGATCAGAGTAGCATAGAGAGTTGAATTATCAACAAAGCCCATGTTCGCTATTAAAAATTCGAAATTAATTTCGTTCACAGTTGGCAAAAATCCTGAACCGAACTGGGTAAGATGATTAGAGCCACATTTTGTGTGTGTTGCATTAGCAGAAAGCACTTTCAAACCCGTTGCTGACCAAGAACGTGTCGGTTCATCATAGAAGTAGCATCCAACGATCGTGATTTTGAAAAAATAATTTGAAGAAAATTTTGCATCTAAATCTTTACGAGTGAAATTGGATGGATGAGCATTATTAAGGAGTTTTCCAACACCAGCCACAAATCTTCCAGTTCTATTGTTGTTTGTGTCTGAGTCGATAAAAAGAGTGTGGTAATCACCTACAAAAGGCAATTCTCCTATTAGGCGGCTGAAGAGAAACTTTCCCGGAACAGGAAACATTTCGTGAGCAACAAGAAGAACGAGACGTTCGGTATTTGATGAAGGCTTGACAGCGATTAAATAAGCAGCTTGCGGAGCCGTTATATTGAAGTAATGAAAAACCAAGGGAATGGCTGAATTAATATTTTCAGTGACATTCGCTGATAATGAGGTCAAATTTACATTAGTATCCCGAGGAATTTCCATTTGAATTAGTTTTGTCGCATTTGTAAAGTTCACTCGATTTTCGTTGCTGGTAACAACTAGCTCGATGATTTTGGTGAATCTAGCTAAATAAACTCGGGTCGTAGGATGGAAGTGCGTGATAACAGGCCACGTAACGAACATCAATCCGAATTCTTTCCTGCAATCTGAATATTCATCACTAAATATTGAAGGACAAAAGTCTTGTGGAAGAATGACTGAACTGTTCAAGTCAATGGGGGAGCGGATAGTGAGTCCATTTTTCAAGGTTTCCTCTCCAATTTTTCCAATATAAATTGATGCGCCAGAGCTGGAACGTGTCGAAAATGATTCTCCTTTAACGAGCTTTGATGAAACTTGGGTATTTATGGACTCAACAACTGCATTCATCCGATTTAATTGACTTATACTCTGTCTACTGGTACTTTCCATTATGCTCTGCTTGTAGATGTCGCCCAAGTTATCTGGAATTTCCATGTTCGGATCATCAGGAATTGCTCCATCGTAGTCAAGAGCACCTTTGGCAGCGGCCTGTCTATCTTTGGGTGGCAAGAGTTCTTCGGCTTCCAAGATCCCATTCATGCCTTTCATCAGAGCTGTCATCACTCCAAGGGCACTCTTCACGAACGGTTCATACTCATAAGCTGATCCCACTGGAATGCCAGGCAGGGCACCTGAGATCTTTTCCAGCGTAGAGAGGCAATCTTCTCGAGCGTCCATGCCTACGGTCATGGGACCAGCTTGACTTCCTAGAATAAGAGATACAGAGCTGTCCAGTACATCAGAGAACACGTTGACTTCGGCGATGCTGGATGGAGGAGCTGAATTTTTCAAGGACTGCAGTTGTTGCGATTTAGAATCTGATAATTCGGTAAGCATCGCTTCTTGCTCCGTGATATTTT
Organism: Hyalella azteca; assembly: GCF_000764305.2. Taxonomy (NCBI): domain Eukaryota; kingdom Metazoa; phylum Arthropoda; class Malacostraca; order Amphipoda; family Hyalellidae; genus Hyalella; species Hyalella azteca. The sequence goes on from NW_025931450.1 coordinate 23,573, forward strand.
TTTGGAAGAAGGCGCTGTCTGAGATATCGCTCCAGTTGGCATTTGCTACTAGAGAGTTTAGTGCTTTTATGAACATCGAAATCTGAACGGAATCGCCCGCTGTGGAAAGAGCAGTCAGAACTGCAGTCGTGTTGTATGCTGTCACCATATCTTTAGTGGGCATGATGGTCGTAACGTTACCGATAAAGTACTCTGTGTTTGCACCGAATGAGTCTGAAACTTCTACGTACACACTGAAATTTCCGTATGGAAAAACAGCAGACAAGCGATTTTGTGACGTACTGGCCATGGCTGCTTTAAGGATCTTCCCGTCGAGTTTATATTCCAGATAATAAAAATTATATGCGGAGATGCCAATGGCTTCAGGGTCCTGCCATTTATCGCACGACACCGTAAATTGTGACAGGAGACAGTAATAACCGTTGACGGATGTAACACTGCAAGTCCCTCCGGTAGGTGGTTTGTTTTTCTTAATCACAATTTGTGAGTACCTGTAGAAATATTAAACGGCATAAAAGCAAACCAAACGAGCGCTTCGTTCACTACATTCACTGAAAATTTTTTGTGAATTATATCAGCTGATTTACATGCAATTTTAAACCATAAGATCAACATATTTACTATTTCACATGTGCCTATTAGATGTTTCAATAAAAGGCTCTCTGTCATGTATACTGCTGGTGACATGAAAGTGATATTAAAACAGTGAAGCATTTTATTTCATCCGAGAAGCATGCAAAAAATAACTTGAAGATACAAATAAAAGATTTACTCTACGCTCAATATGCAATTTAGGAACGAAAACCGGAAAGCAAAAAATTATGCATACGGTTCAAGGTTAAATAAAGACTTTGTTAAAGGCTTTTCAATCTAGAAATTCAAACTCAATTACCCGATCCGATTATCAGAGGTGATGATGGTTAGACGGACTGTGAATTTTTCCGATAATGGATTGAGCGCATAGAGTGACGGTGAAAGACTGACCGTCATCCCATCAGTCCCTGAGTCAAAGCCTGTCAACATCGATGCGTTAATACAAAATAATTGTTTTACACATATAAAGTAAAGTCTATATTATTCAGTTTTCTATATAAAACATCAACCAATACGTAAAAATTACTAATCTATTACGTTATCTTTTACGAACGTACTCTAATTCATTATACATGATGGCATGGCCTTCTTTAACATTATACGACTATACTATGTTCGTTTTGATCAAAGGATTTGTCACTAACGTTACACCAGATAGGTTATTTTCTGTGCAAAAATTCATAATTTAGATGGATTACAAATGAATCTCAATGCTTAAATGTGTCAATTCCTACAGTCATTGATTAAACATCGTTATACGAATGAGTGCAGTCCATCACTATTTTCGAATTATATTTTGTAATTTATGCGCATATAAGCAAAATGTGTGACTATAATTAATCGTTAATAAAAAAGGGAAAAATAATCATAACAAGAAAATTCAGTAGAGTGTGATCATAATGTAACGAAACTTCAAATACTCCGGAGTTCCAGTCTCGTGCTCACTTTGCTGGCATGTTGTCTTTGACGCGTCACAGTTCGGCTCGTCTATGACGATGTAGTCGCCATTGCTGTGATAAGTAACTTGCTCTCAGATTTTTATATACGTTCAGAAGTGCCTAAACATTCGATTTATTTCAAGATTAAGATAATAAAAGAGCTGTCAATTGGACTCACAAAGAATCCTCCCGTTCCAAAAAATAATGTGATACCATTTAATACTTCCTGGGGCGGCAAGTTACATGACTCGTTTATTGCATGTAAATTCCCTTTATTTATTCCAAACTTGACCAGTTTTGGAATAAATAAAGGGAATTTATTTTTTTTAATAAATAATGGTAATAAATAATAAAGGGTACAAAGTCTTTCTTTGTACCAAATCATTTCACACAAATAGAGTTCGAGCAAATTGATTAATAATCTGAGTAACCCTGATACCATTTAAAGGTTTAATTTAATTATCGCATTATATACATGAAGAAAGCCAGCACAAAGAAAAAAATAATCCGAAAATAACTACTGAGACACCTGAAGCTTTCAATAATATTTTTCATCATGAAGACCTATTTTATTCAAACAAAAATGATCCTTACTCCTTCCTAACTGCCCAGCTGTAGTATTGTGGCGAGGTACAGAATGCCGTACAGCTGCCGGCAAGAGTGAGGCGAAGCGCAGGGTTGACCAGTCTGCCGTCGCTCTGCGCCAAGCAAAGACTTGGCACCGCACATCTGCGACGAACCATAAGCAGCGAAGTGATAAATAACGATTATCATAATTAGTTACTGATCAATTAGTAGATGAATATGGAGCGGTTTCAGCTGCTAAGTGAATAATTTCCATGAAAGAAAGAGTTCAACAGTTTATTGCGCGTTATCAATCGTCTAAAATACGATGATTTGTTTCGTTTCCTATTTCATTGAAAGAAGAAGTAGTGAGACTTGATATGAGCTTTTATCTCAGTCATACTCAGCACGAAGCGCATTTCTATCATAGAATTAATGGTTATAATGATCAATGAGTTCCAAATATTTTACAATTGCGTTCAATATTTTAATTTGTTTGATCCAAATCAGCTGCTTTCGTATGATTATCGTGATCTTTACTCGCACTTATCTCAGCGTTAATCGTCCTGCGGCGTACTCACCTTATCGCTACTTCAGGCGGCGGTTGAGCCACGACTTTGAGTTCTAGTGTAGCTTTTGCTCGTCGCACGTCTTTTAGGACGACAGCCGTGAATTCATACGTGGCCTCAGGCAAATAAAATGACGACAGCTGTAATGTCATCACGGCTCCAGTGTACGATAGCATCCCTGCCATAGAAATGTGAGAGTAAAATGTAAAAGTCAAATCGAGAAATATCCGTTGACCATTACTTAAAATCATTCTTGGTTTACAGAGCGGACTTGAAGAGAAGTATTTTACTGTGTTCAGTCAGCTGGATCACTGTCACCCACCAGGTCCCACACCGAAGCAGCCGCCGCCGGTTCTGCCGACCGCCGCCTTCGGGGCGGGTATGGGCTGCGTGTTGACGTCCAGAGGAAAGTTCTGGGCATCCACCTGCAGCTTCTCCGCCGTAGGAAGTATTTGCCGACAATACCACTTCACGTCCGTGAACTGAAAACCAATATTACTATCTATTAATGAGGTATAAATATTTCATTGCCACACTGGTAGCCATAGATTCGGGAATAGAAGACTAAATACTGGCACAAAAAGTGCACGATTAATTTCAGGGTATAGATTAAATTACTAAGCCTTAATTAGAATTTTAAGGTAGAGCTCTGAATGAAAGGTGTGAACTGTATAAAAGATAAAAACACGTCAACCCCCGAAACCTTGGGTTGCATTTTGAGCGGTGATTTGGAATATTAAATAAAACGGTATCCTCCATCTCAGCCAATAATCAGCGAGTAGCGTCGCGCTGAGCATCACAATCGTCGGCTCACCGGCGCGCTCGGCTCGTCTGGGTCGACGCTCTCCGTGCCAGGCTTGAGGTCGAGGTTCTGCGTGTACGCGCGACTCATGCTCGTGATGCCGCCCGCCAGTATACTAGCGCTCAGGTTACTCTGCGCACAGCAATATACCAAAATAATTCTCCGTAATAACAAGTTTGATGTTTTCAAGAAGATATGGCCGTAAAACTACTATCTCCATTGTAAACTTTTTCTGGAGTCTTGCAGAGACTCTGGACAACCCTGTAGATGAGTTTAGTTACCCTGGTGCATCCTGGTAGGATAGAGCTTCTTACGTTTATACTTGCCAGCATATCTTATTTAAAAGCTCCTGTTTTTTACAGTTATACCAAAGTCACGGCTTATTTGTCCCGCGTGTGTTCTCGACTTTCTGATTAGCTTTGATATTCAAGAAATCCGCTACGAGGGAACAACACGAAACAATGTCGTCACTGCACATCAGTCATACTTTACCTTCCACGAGCAAATTTACAAATAATAATTTATGTTTAGGCGTCATACTATAAGTTCTTTGCTATTTTGATTCCTTAATGAACTCATCAGGACATTCATTTATACCCGGGAGCCCAAATTCTATTTTAACGGCCAGATAACCGCTCCTGAATGAAGCGGTTATCTCGCCGGTAATCTAATAGCCTGAATGTTCTACATAGGAGTACAGACGACAAAATTGCGTTCATCAAGTGCATGCTTACATTGATCGAGTAATCGTTGCATCGCTCTCATGGAATGGGAATGATGAATAAAACCGACTATACATACCTTTGGATTACGTCAAAATCTCCGAGCCTGTATGGATGCACTGATGAAACAATTGAGCTTCAATTGTCAAGTCATGCTAGCTAGGCTAATTGGTAATTTAAATAAAAAAATTACTAGGATTATCTAACGCTATATCTATGAAAGAATAACACAATAATACAATTTGGCAGTATAAAAAAAGTACCTTTACTTACCCGAATAACCTGATAATAGGTGTAGTCACTCCTGATGAGGGCGATCACCTTGCTGGCCTGCACGTCGACTGTGAAAGTGAACTTGTAGTAGCCGATGTCTAAGAAGAGAGCGTCTACGACCAGCGTTGTGTAGTTCCAGGAACTCAGAAGTCCTTCAATGGGCTTTATTGATAGAGTTGTTCCTGTTGTACTGTTGACCATTTCTATTGTCCAGTACCGCCTGAAATTATCACAATAAATGAAAAATAAAAATAGAGTTTAGATGCCGTCCTTCATGTTTGAACCCAGCAGGGTTTAAATATAAAATGTATATATCTATACAACATGGCTTTGAAGAGGGCCTCCTCCTTCCTTATCGTCGGGATAATATCTAAATGCCACCCATAATATATTATTTGTTGCCACATTATTCCGAGCCGCAGCTGTTCTTTCTTCTGTCAATAAAACTTGAACATTTTTATAAATGAAGACTGCCTGGAGGTTTTATTAATTCAATTGATGATCATTTTCGTGGCAGGCTCCGAGCGGGAGGCCAAATAACGGTCCGTAACGCCCAGCCTGTTAGCAAAACACACCCTTGAGGCTACAACTCCCATCGCATTTAGTGATATTGTTAGTCAGTAGCCAAGCGACTTCTATTTAATTATCAATGGTTCAATTGGTCACTAACTTGACAGTGACGGTCTTGTTGCATTCGATGATGGTGTTCGACATGACCCTGATGGGTAGACTTTTGATCTGTGATGGCGCGTTGTACACCTGCTTGACGGCGTCCACCACGCTCACGTTAGGCATCTTGCACGGGATGTCGGCCACCACCACATCCAACTGAGACGTCAGCACGTTGTTGCTCAGGTCATATGCCAGCCCTCTAACCGTGAAGATTCCTTCCTTCCTGAATTTGAGAACAAATAATGGGGATGGCAGTGGCTTCAGTATGCATCATGAGACAATATATGGTTCCTTGCCTGTGTGAGAAAATATATGCAGAATAGCTCGGTTTGTCCGAGTCTCTAAGATCATAAAGATTGCATGGAGCAGCAAGTTGCGGATTCGAAACTCCCAACTAGTTGCGAAAATTTTTTGTATAAATCAGAAAAGTTGCCGGGTGTTGAAGGATCGGCGACAATCCAACATGGCCTAATAAGCGCTTACACAGCCATGTAAAGTATAACACATATTCTATAACCTATAGCCACACTGTGCGATAAATCGAATATCCTTTTTCAATTGATATAAATTTAAAATATTTGATCATGCACAACATCAAATTTTCATAGTTCGACCTACTAATAAATTATAAATGTGCAGCGGTCTCTTTCGAGTTGTAGCGGGACAACTACACACCTTCTATGGCGTTACTGGATCTCTGCTCGCGCCCCGCAAGGGCCCTAACATACGAGGATTTCTCAAACCAAATGAATTTTCAAAGGCGACAAGGTATATTTTAATATAGTTGAGAATCAGCAGCCACGATAAAGGACTATAAACAAAACCCTAATTAGTTGACAAAAGCTCATCAAGATCTAGCCTATAGAAGTTTACAGAAATTGTAAAGAATGGCCAGTCAGGCAAAAGTAGCCTCCCTACTGACTACTCGCAATCAGCTGCTTCCGGAGAAAATTAGCTGCCACACTTTTTCTCTTCAGTCTTTGTTAGAGAAGTGCGGCGGCTGAAGAAAACTCGGCGTTTAAAGCGCGGCCAAGGCTGGCTCGCTACAGAGTTGTGGCAGATTTGGAACATGAAAAAATCACGTCATGCAAAAAAAATCATTTCAACTCGAGCCATGATACGATGACTGTGGGTAATACCGATTAACATGCTGAAGTGAACGTTTAATATAGGCATTGTATACGATGTTCAACCAATTTGGTGACTTTCCCACCCAGCCATGACAAAACTTTTTATTAGAGATAAACGAACACTACCTCATAACTCATCAACGGCAGGTAGGTAAAGCTTGTTCAAAAATACTTCTTCGACAATCTAAAGTCCAGATTCACTGAGATGGAGCCTCGAGCGACAATATGAAATATTTTCAGGCCGCATTCCTCATACTTATTGAGATATATGGGAGGATAGTTGCCCTTTCAGCCCCGGAGTTTACTGACGTGTAAGTGTGTTGCAGGATCTGATTTGAGGAGATGTATCCTTTGAAGGGAATTTCAGGATATCTCCTGGAACAGGTGAGTTTGTCCCCAAACGCTTCTTCTGTGGAGTTGTCGCCCCAGTTGATGATGAGGCATGATACGGGAGTGAGGATCTCGAATGTGGAGATCACGGGCTTCGACACATTCTGCCACAAAGAAAGAGTGACAATAAGTGGCTTTATTAAAAATTTCGAATTTGCTGACGGATATATTATTTTTATTCGATCGAAGAACAGTGACTAGATTGAATAACGAAACGTAACAACCACGACGGATTCGAGAATTCCCATTGTTTTAATATTTGCCTTGTGCGCATGCCCGAGCAAAATATTCGGCCTCCTTAGCATAGCTTCTGATGAATACAGGTACGATAACCAAAGAGAAATTTGAAGAACATGAATCGAGCTGAATAAAACGAATCTATATAATTAAATACGAACATTTTAATAATTATAAGAACCCTGTGATCCTGTAATTTATCAAAGCGACAACAAAAAGAAGGTTCTCGAAGGCCTTGATGATCAATATATACTAATACAGTGGAGCCAAATTCCGCAGCCATACGTTTTTTCTCTTCAAGTTTAGTTTAAGGAAAGTTTAAACAAGAAGTTTAAATGAACTAATTTCATAAAAGTGCATCTTATTACTAAAACTTCAACGACGTTACTTATGTTATTTAGAAAATTTTCCATCTTTGCAGGGTATGTCAGGAAATTTAATCAGCTGGGGTTGTAATTTGTTCACTACATTTGTTCACTACAATAGAACGCGTCACTCACCACAGATCCCAGCACACCGTCGTCAGATAAGGAGAAGCCAGCGATGCTGTCGACGTAAGTCACGTTGAGGGACGGCGCGACGACCCAGCCTTGCTTGCTGTTGTACGCGCTTACGGTGAACGTTACCGGCCCCACCTTCGATAGGAGAGCTCATAGTTATTTCCATACAGGAGCTAAAAAAGTCTAAGGCTAATTGTCGTGAATATATCACACAATTTGCTTACGTCGGGATATGAACAACCGTTCTTAGGGAACCATAAACTGCAAACGAAGATAGTGTTACTACTGTGAAAATCAACAAATCTTATTCAGACAAACGTTGGAAGAAAAATTATAATTCTTATAAATATCACTAATTCAAGTGAAAAATGACTGTAAATGTGCAAATATCTATACAGAACTTCAATGAATTGGATCGACTTGTAACCTGACACGTATGGTAGTCCACAACTCACACCGGGGTAGGTGATGTTGAACTTGTAACCTGGGACGTAGTCGACAATTTTCTCCTCCTTTGTCGGCAGGATGTAAAGCCGCCACTTTTCAGGAGTGCCTATGAGTAAATCTTAATTAGATCTCTCTCGAGTTAAGAACACTCTGAAAACCACTACCTTAATTAACACAAAAAAATTAGTTCATTAGTTGAAATTAAATAAGACAATTTAACTTTAAACTCGATTGCTCATACAAATCAAGCAAATATTTTCTGGTCCGGAAAATTCTTAGCCGGGACGTAGATAGAATTTGATGTTAATTTAATAAATAAGTACTTCTAAGAGTTTTTTCAATTTTAAACTAGTATTTTCTTAACATTCTTTTAAATAATACATAGTTTGCAAAATTTGAAAATAGTACGATACTATAGTGTTTTCCTTGAAATTTTTAATCGAACACTGAGCTGCCCTTGCTAGCCGTGTACTTGAAAATTCCAAGTCAGACGTTGAAAAGATATGAGGAAATATTGTCAATTGAGTTGTTGACCGTAAAAACCATCTGAACCTAATTAAAGACAACACTAGCAAGTTGGCAGACCTGTCAAGGTGCTCGGAGTCACCAGGGTCGTCAGGTTAGAAACGAAGATGTTACCGGCTGGTCCGTTACCAGCTCGTTCTATTCCGTCCAGCACCCAGGTGACCACGCCCGTTACGTTCCTGATGCCTTCCAGGACCTGGATCTGTTGTGCATAAGAATTCATATTAGTGTAAGTTCTCCAAAGGAAGATAACATTCAAGTAAATTCGAGCAACTACGGCATTAAATACACGAGCTATTAACATCATAGCCTAGAGATGCCAAGGTGCCACCTTCGCTGCAAATAATTAAGTGTTTCATCTCACCATAATACTGTTTTTAAAAAAGTTATCATCTCTGTCTCAGGGTACTCAAAACAAGAAGCAAGTAACCGTGATCGCAGGACCTCACCTGCACAGGAAAATGTGCTGCCGACACCTCGTTGGAAAGGTTCACTAGCAGGGAGTAGTTGCCGGCTTGCGCAGGCTGCAGCAGGTAACCAAGCTTTAACTCCTTGGCAGCGCCACTAGCTCCGCCCGGGCCTTTGCCATCATATGTGCCAAAGTCTTCCACCCGAGGGGCTGAAACATTCAATGCAATACATTTTTCAGTTTAGAAAAAAATAAGAAAATTTCTTGTATTTTCTTATTCATAGACTGGAAATATAATTCGGTTTGAAAATTTTAAGATGAAATTACGACGATTTTCAGATGCAACTACAGCCAGAGGTAGAATAAGTATTTCAATCATTTCTTTGGCTTTAGAATAGCAATTAACCAAGAAGCGACAGAAGATAAAAAATAAAGAAAAATTATATTCATGTTAAGTAAGTTGTCAAGTTGGGATGAGTAACTTAGAAAGCGTGAGTTTCTTTTCGTGAATGCACTTATTAGTTCGGCATATCTTGATCTACCACATCTCACACATCATTAACAGAACCAGCAATCGATAATCTGAATGTAGGCTATATTATTATAGAGATCGTGACAATTGTAACCCGCGTGTACCTCACAGAAGAAGTAAAGTGAAGAGACGACTGGTATTTAATACCAGTCTAGGTACTGTAAGGTTTTGGTGAGATAATCAGATAAGTTGGTACACTCACAAACACTAGCATCACGCCATGAGGTCAAGGGCTTCAAAGCACCATAACAAATTAGAATTTATTTTCGAAAACAACCGTGTTGTAAAAAATATTTATTAGGATATTAATAAATGCAATGTTTGTTTAATCAAGAGAAAGTATTAATTGAATATTATTCGCTAGTGTTAGGGAAAAAATTAGTCATGAACACCGAGCTTCTGTCCAACGATTTAAGAATCACAAGCTTCTCAGGCATTAAGAAAATAGAAGTTGCAGCGCATTTTATGCAGAGGTGGGCAGTAGCGCGCTACTTGTAGCGGTAGCGGTAGTGGCGCTACATATTTAAGTAGCGATACGAGGTTGTGCCGCTACAGCGCTACCGTGACATTTATAGATAAAGCCTTTAGATTTTACTTAATAGTATTAAATATTATTTTAAAAACCAGCATGATACATACATAATATAAATTACAGAATAAAACTGTACGAAAAATTTCGGTGTAATGTTGTTAACCTCAGCCTGTTACTAGTGTAAACATGTTAGTTGTTAGCAGAGGTGGGCAGTAGCGAGCTAAATGTAGCGGTAGCGGCGCTACATTTAAAGCAATTGTAGCTGTAGCTGTAGCGCCCGCTACATTTAGAGCACGTAGCGGTAGCGGCCGCTACATTTTCAAAGTAGCGCTGCCCAGCTCTGATTTTATGACTAAAGCTTAGTTATCGAATTGCTATTATATAAATCAAATGTATATTGCGAACAGTAAAAACTATTAAATAATTCGAAATTCATTTTTTCTATAGGCTATGAAATTCCTTCGCCCCAAAGGATGTTTTAATATTTGACGCAGCAGCGAACTTTTTTCGTTACGGGTCACATAGAGATAGGAACTTCAACAATTATGTTGCGAGTGCTGAAAAGCAAGATTTTGGTTAAACGAATTACGTTGTTGGACTCCCAGACTCACCGACAAAGACGTCGCTCAGTGCCGTAGAGGCTGTTGTGTTCGCAGTGTACGCTATTGTTATGGTTAGATTCCAGGGAGGATGAGCAGCAGACGGGAAGGTTAGGTTGACCGTGAAGTAAGGGTCGATGTTGTAGCATGGGCAGCTCACAGTTACCACCCATGTATCCGTTACTTCAGGCACCACGTGAACAATTGTTGAAAATGTTACCTGCAAATATGAATCTTAATTTGATCAATCATGAATTGGACGTTTATTAAGCACTATCTTGGTTATCACCTGCCGCAATGGTTATATACAAGCATGTGCATCACAGTCACCAGCAAATTAATTCATAGAGAGAATTGGCATAGAAACCTGTCGTTGGTCAATTAATGGGAATTCAATTAATTTCCAAACTAAATTGATTAATTTGCTGCACCAAAACTTCCTTCAACATAGTACTGAAAGATTATCTGGGGATACTAATATATTCCCTACAATTTGGACGGTTACATACTTCCACCTGTAAAAGAAATGGTCAAATGATGTCTTACGTTTCCCAAGAAATTCTTGGCGTATCCAGTGATGTTGTACGCGCCCTCTAGTGCGTAGGTCAAAGGAACTGTCCAGTTGAAGGTCGTGGTATTGGCGTCTGCATGGAATGATGGCATCAGGTTCGGCATTTAACCCAGACATTTAACCCAACGACTCGATAACGATAAGCTTAACTGCAGTGAAGGTCCAATTAATAATAAGAGGAGTTATTTGTCAAAATTTATGCGAGGAACATAAAATTGTACTTTTTATCTCTATGAATTTGTTAGTATCAGAATAATATACGCGGTTTACAAATTTTATTCTCGTTCAGTTTGAAATCTATGGATAACATTTTCTGGTATTACCACAAGATTTACTTCCTCCATGACAAGCAATCTCGAGTGCCCTTGCTGGGATATTTTTAAACTGAATACAAATAGAAGCAGCCATATTTGAGAAGCAGGTGTAAAGAGGAGTGGCCTTACTTGCGTGGTAGGTGTAGAGAGGAGTGGCCTTACTTGCGTGGTAGGTGTTGAGATAAGTAGCCTTACTTGCGTGGTAGGTGTAGAACTGTAGATAGAAGTAGCCTTACTTGCGTGGTAGGTGTATAGATAAGTTACCTTACTTGCGTAGTAGGAGTATAGGTAAAAGTGGCCTTACTTTCGTGGTAGGTGTAGAGAGAAGTGGTGTCGACCACCATCGTAGCAAATATGGGTGATCCCTGACGGCAAGAAAGAAATCAAAAGCTGCCTCTTGTCGTGCCTACCGGCAATCTTTAATCAAGAAGCTTGTAGACGCAACGTTTGGCCTTCACGCTATTTTAAATCAAAGTAAAAATATTAGAGCATATATATGACGCAAAGTTTAAAATGTTAATTTTTTCATTCATGTTCATGTACTTTTTCAACATACCAATAAGTATATAACTATAATTTATCGACATATTGACGTTTTTATAATTAGTTACTCTAATGTTACTCTCCTCTGTAATAATACATGAATTAGATATTTTTCATGCCGCAGCATGGAAATTGCAATGATGAAATCATTTCAAGTAATTATTTAAAATAAAATGTTACTTCAATTCGTAACTAGAGATGATAACATCGAAATTTGTTCCTCATTATACAACTTCATCGAGAGCACTGACACGAAAACTAAGAAATCGTTCAACTATTTTCTCGAAAATATTATAGGTCATAAACAGCCCATTTGATGAATGATTTGTTTCCTGACTAGGTTTGCCTTATTGATCTTCCCAGCTCTTGAAATAATAGAATTTCCTTACGGTTGGAATGAAGACGGAATAGTTCATAAGTTGAGCGTAGCCCTTCCATATTTCCGGCGCGACGGTCGCTGGACCGATGGCGGTCTGACAGATCGGCGACGACGAGTTCATGATCGTGACTCCGTGCAACCAACTCGAGATCTGCAAGTCCAATTATCTTACTTATTTGAACTTTTTGTCTGCAAGTAGTGAATAAAATTTGTCTTCGTTATAAGAAAAAAATGTACGGTACATTGAATGAGATTTCTCTGGGATATGTGTGGACCAATTAATTTATCTGGGATCTCAACAGTTACATTTATGATGATGCAATTTATAGTTTTTAATTCAACCTTTGAATTTCGTTTGATAATTCTCGCTTGATCAATTCAATGTGCTACACAAGTTCACACGAGTGACTTTCCGGTCACAAGTTTTCGTTAAAATGTTCCTGTAACGAGAAAGTGAGTGTAAGCATGCATAAACAAATTAGATAGGTGAATTTTTTCGTACGTCGAATCGCTTTCAGGCTGTAAAAAGAATTCAACATAAAAAAATATTCGTAATAACACTAAAGACTTGCACGATTTAAGCGCACGTTTTTACTGAATAAAGAAAAATTTCATCATTTGTCTAGTGGGAGTTAAATAAATAATGTAAAACATGATTTGATTTTTTGTGCGTCCCATGTACATTTCTTATTCATTAGCGTGATTAATATTTAAATATGGATAGAACATTCAGAAGTCAAACAAAGTTCAGCGATTGTGCACACTTAACATCAGAAATACGTTCAAGTTGAGGAGAAAAATGCCCTTTAGTTCTCATTCCCTTGTTTGAAAAGTGTACAACAAATTTTATTGGCTCATCTGTCAAATTTAATGGTCTTATATGAAAATTTCAACCCGGCCGGGGCATGAACTGTTCAGCCCACGGCTGCTCAAGCTCATACGGCGGGAATATATAAGGCCTCTGCGATACGTGCTTTAATTGAACTCAGTCGCTCGATAACTTCCAATTAGGGCTGATGCTCATTTCAGTCTTGCCGGCCATTCTTCTGTCCTATAATTCTCACCCGCACAATCGGTAACGTGTCACCACGGCAATATCGATAGTACAGGTCAAACGGTCAAAGTTGATATTCTATTATTATATCGCGGTGCTTAGGCTAAGAGAGGCAGTTATGACATATTTCCTGAACGTTATTATATGTCAGCATTTTTGCATTAGAAGACCAGATTTTATATGCAGGAAATTAATTGACGCCAAGCGATAACAAAGCTGAGAAAAAATCCTCCGATTGTGTGAGAGATAAAAATCTCCTTGTCATTCTTATTTCGAGGTTGTAGCGCGGTGTTACACTGCGGTGTAACAAGGTGAATGTAGCACGGTGTTACACCGTGCTACATTCAAAATTATTAGAAATATAGAATCAACCTACAGCTGGCCAGCAATAGAATTTCGTGACCTGCAGGCTGATGAGGAAGGATGTGTTGTAGATGTACTGCTCAGTGGCAGCCGTGTAGGGCTGCGGGACGTTGCTGGCGTTGACGGGGGCGGGGGCGATGCAGATGATGGGTGGCAGGAGGCTCACCGTTGGGTGTGCTTGTATCATGATCCGCACGTCGTGACTGGAGGGGGGAACACATTTCAATTTTCACGAAATAATACACAATTTAGAAGTCAAATGGGGCAATTAATTACGAAAATTTAGTTTTGGTGAAAAACGCGAGACAATATGTTTGGTACATATGTATGTATACGTACAAGTTAATTGTGTGGGACCTCATTTGAGCTTCGTCCATCGAGCGGGCAGGATGAATAAATAAAATAAAATATCTCCTGAATAAATCTTACCCATACAACTAAAGGGACCTACTTTCATGCCTCATAGCAGATTTCCCTCATCAAATTGATAAGTTTAGGTCGGTCAATTTTACTTTCCCGTGCCCCACTCTACGTAGAACATAACGTTCCCATCAAAAGAACTCTATTTATGATTCTTTTCACTCACGTTTAGCTTAAGACGCCATGGTGTAGTGATTCAATTATTGATATATTGACCTCACTCATTGCTGTGAATTTACTTCAACGAAATGCAATTTATTTGTTTCATGAATGAGCTCGCACATCCACCTGAAAACGTGCGAGAAGTACTAAAAGGTCATTTTCCAACTTTAAAATCAAAGAATTATTTCAGTTAAGATCAAAAGGCCGAACACCTCAAGGAGTTTCGTTCTAAAACTTTACTGGACGCGATCAACTTCACTTAGAGTTTCGAATACCTTCCTCCCCTAATTAGGGGATTTCATCCTCTTAAAATAGAATATGTCGATTTAGATTTAAATATTGCGGCCTACTTAGAATTTTTCCAAGAAGCATTTATTATGTTTTATCAATCCGATTTATTTAAATCGAAACACCTTTCTGATATATTTAATGATTATCTATCAAAAATTGGGATTAAAGATTTTAATTAAAATTACACTATAAAGCTACTTTACTGCAGTTGTGCGCCAGTAACTTCACCAATTGAGAGCCACGAATTTTGAATATACATTTTACAGTAAAATATTACTGGTATTTTAGTCTCATCTCGGGCGCTGGTTTGTTAGATGAAATCGTGCCATCGTTACCCATTGTCAATAGCTTTCAAATTCCTAAGCTTAAGCAACTATCACAAGCGATAATTATAAAAATGCGGTCAACACTTCATTTGCGTTCAAATTTATAACTGTTGTTGGGTCCCAGATCGCTTGTGTTAGGTATCTTTAGAGTAAACTCTATGCCGTTAAATGATAGTTAAATACCTCGAAACAAGTTTTTAATTATAACAATATAGGTTATTGAACCACTTGATTGAAGCTAAATGAGATCAGTTATTTTCCAAGAGCACCCGACAATTCTAAATACGACAGTTCATTTTACTTGTAGGCCAGGGTAAGGTTGAGAATAGCTCCTGCTGAGCTCAGTAAGGTGTCTTTTAGATGCGCTTTCACCGTATCATTCCCGCTGACCACAGTAGTGTAGATGCCCTGAGAGATGAAACATTATGCAATATTCTTAAATACAACTAATGCATGTTTCTCTTAGGCATACTTTTCGCTTTTGCGAATCAGAATGTTGCGCTTTATATTGCAGCCAAACATGTATTCAGGGTGTATTTACGGTAAAAGACTTGTATACATATTTCTTACAGTAAGATTATTACGAGGGGAATCCGGAAAGTAGTACCCGTTAGGGAATTAAAAAAAAGGAAATAAATGTTAACAAATGTAAACATGTTTATTGAAAAGAACATTTATTACACTACTTCTCTACCCAATCTCCGGACAAATTTAAGCATTTGTCGTATCGTGTCACGAGTTTTTGTATACCAATGTCATGTTCCTCCGCCGCCAGTGTTTCTGGGATCGGCAAGGTGTACTGCTCATCGATTTCAAGACTCGTGGAGACACAATCAAGTTCAATGCAATTGTGCAACATTAAAAAAAATACGGCGGGCAATTCAAAATCGACGGCGAGGTCTGTTGTCTACTGGCGTCATTCTCCTGCAAAATGATGCCAGGCCGCATACGGCTCGGATAACACAACTTCTCCAAAAATTCAAGCGGGAAATATTCGACCATCCACCCTACAGTCTGGACTTTGCTCCTTCAGATTTTCATCTGTTTACGAAATTCAAGGACTTCGTGGCAGGGACAAAGTTTCAAAATGACGAATAACTGAAAGAACACGTGACTGCGTATCTCAATACACTGGCTGCGGAGGCATATGACGCTGGTATACAAAAACTCGTGACACGATACGACAAATGCTTAAATTTGTCCGGAGATTATGTAGAGAAGTTGTGTAATACATGTTCTTTTCAATAAACATGTTTGCATTTGTTGATATTTACTTCCTTTTGTTCAATTCCCAAACGGGTACCACATTCCGGATGTTCCTCGTATAAATTACAATACTTAAAATTATTTATGTGACATTAAACTTTACTTCAAAAATAATTCTACGTCACTGTATAGTTATCAGACGCAAGAGAGCAATGACAGCAACGAATTATATGACTTACAGTTGTAGAAGAGGTCCTAAAGCCAAGGTAAGTTCCTTCAGTCACGCTGTACAATTGACCAGACAAGTCAAAATCGTTTGTTGTGGCGCCGCTTAGGGTGACCAAAGTCACGGGAGTGTAGCTGGTGATGCTTGCTGGAGGAAAATATGTAGATATTTCTCATCGTACATTGATAAATTCAACATTCATTGTATAATTTAATGGGTAGGTGGTAATGAGTCCATTTAATGGACAGGTGATATTGATGACTGGTCTAAAACATAAAATACACATGCGAGGTAATTACGATGTTTAGAGAAATATCTACATGTCATACTGCACCACGCTAGATAAAAATATTAATAAAATGAACCACACAAAAAATTAACAGAATAATAACTAACATTGCACAGTCCACGCAGAACTGCTTTCAAAATTGTACATAATATAGTAGGATTTGCTGGCGGTGTTCAGTTAAGACGTGAACAAAACTCTGGTAGTACCACAACTCTTATTACGCAGCTCTGGTAATACCGCTACTCGCATTACACAGCGCTGGTAGGACCGCAACTATAATCACACAGCGCTCGTAGGACCAAAACTCTCATTACACAGCTCTGTTTAGACCGAAACTATCATTACACAGCTCTGGTAGGTCCAAAACTCTCATTACACAGCGCTGGTAGGACCGAAACTCTCATTACACAACGCTGCTATGACCGAAACTCTCATTACACAGCTCTGGTAGGTCCGAAACTATCATTACACAGCTCTGGTAGGTCCGAAACTACCATTACACAGCGCTGGTAGGACCATAACTCTCATTACACAGCGCTGGTAGGATCGCACCTTACACTGTAAAGTTCTAGTGACACGTACACAGCTCATCACATGTCGAAGAGAAGCTAAGATTTTCTAAGCATGTTGAAACGAAAGCTAATGCACCCAACAAACTTCTTGGTCTAATCAGACGCTCCTACGAGTTCCTTGATGCAGAAGCGATAAAGCAGTTGTCTGTTGCTGTCGTGCGCCCGAATCTAGAGTTTGGAAACGTTGTGTGGTCACCGAGATTTGAAAAGGACAAAAATTTAACAGAGTATGTTCAAAGACGTGCAACAAGGATAATTCCAGGCTTGAAGGGCAAGTCCTATGAAGAAAGATTAAAGATTATGAAGCTTCCAAGCCTCAGTTATCGACATACATATATACTATTTATATATACTTTACTCAATTAAGCTAATTTAGGTCTCTAATTGCTAGTTTTTATGATTGTATCTGAAATTGTTAGGCGAAAATAGCCTGCATGCCGAATTTCAGATCTCTAGAGCAATTAGAAGTGGGCTAATTTTTGTTGTCAATGTTAACAACAAACAAACAAACAAACAAACGCGAAGCTAAGCTAAGAAAAACGTGTTAATATATTTTCAGATTTGAAATGCCTAGCACCATATCGAACCCGGTGGAAGTCTAGTAGCTACTACTTCAAACTATCGTCAGTCTTGAAAATATCCGGTCAAATGACAAGATTTAGATCTTCTATGAACAAGGCACGAAAAGTTCAAGATTCGGCGACAGGCCACATCAGGCCTACTCGTTAGCGCCGACATCAATATGTTACGTTATTACATAGCAGGCAGGATTGCAACTCACAATGGACAGAGCTGGCTGATCTGTAACTCACACTGTACAGAGCTGACTGGTCTGTAACTCACACTGTACAGAGCTGGCTGGTCTGTAAAACTCACGCTGGACAGAGCAGGCTGGACTGCAATCCAGAATGTACAGACCAGATAAGACTGCAACTCACACTGTACAGAGCACGCAGGACTGCAGGCAGGGATGTTAGGACATGATGCGGAACAGGTTCCTGTGCAGGCTGTGCGGCAGGCGCCCCCGCAGTAGGTGCCCGTCACGCAGACTGGAGTCAATTTCTGCAGATAAAACAATCAGCAAATGCAATTTTCAATAAGTTGTGATCGAAGATTTTGCTGGTTTTTTAAAAAAACTAGTAAAAAATTAGGTATGTCGAGATCATTCATTGAAACTCACGAATAAAAAAAGAACAATTGCAACTGGATAGGAAAAGAAGTTTCTGAACCACCACTTTCGAAAATGGCTCAGTTTTTTTTTCGAATGAGTCTTTCTATGACAAATCTCTTTAGTGAAAGGTCATGTTAATTGCAGGATTTCTCTCAGATCGTCAATTCTACTCAGAGATCCCAGTCTTAGCCTCATCATTTTGAAAGTTTTATCTACACCTAATCACTTTATGCAATTTTTGTCCCGTACATTCAACGATCCCCACTCGCATGTGAATGGCTCCTATGTAATATTCATCTCAATCGCATATGCATTCATTAGTTCCCACTACTATATTTAAATCATTATTTATTTTGAAGATTTTAAATCTTTGGCAAGCCTTCCACTAACATTAGCTGCTTACTCAATACGTCATTTATTTAAAAAATTTATCACTTCATCAAAAATCTGTTAATTGTTCGATTAATCTCGAACTCTAATTAAATCAGTCATTACACTTGTCAGCATCTCTCAGAAATAATATAATACCAAATCAATGAAAGTACATTTCAGATACCCCTATATTATTTAATGAAGGGGGATTCTTAATAGAAGTCCCTATATTTTTTAATAACTCACAATTATCTCGATGGAGAAACCGAGGGGTGCTCCCACTATAACCCTTGCGAGAATTCCGGACCGCCGGACGAGGCCGTTCCGGAGCAGCACGATGTCTTGGCCATTGTAAGTCTTGGAAGTTTTGCTCGTGGCGTTCTCGGGGTGAACGGTCGATCCGTACAAATCCAACTCAGCATCTTCGTTGTGAGAAAAAAAAATTCGTTATTCAAAAACCATTGTTGAGTCTAATCATTTAGTGGCTTGATTAAAAGTAAAAACGTGGGCGTAGAGAGAGAGTTGTGGAAATTAGACGAAGAATCATTTGGTCTTTCAGAATAGATTAGAAGTGTCGGCACTGAAGAAAATAGGCCTATGGCCTGTTGCCGATTCTTGAACTTTTCGTGACTTGATTCACAAGGGATCCGGCTTTTGGAACACGATTTTTCCATAACTGACTAATGATTGAGATAGCTGCTGGACTTATTGCCTGGTCCGTAATTTGCTAGGCATTTTAAGACTGAACATATGTTCATGCATAGCTTCGTCTAGTCTGTTTTTGAAGGCGTTCATACTCGGAGCGTCAACGATGCTATCAGGGAGGCTGTTCCACATGTCGGTGACTCGAAGCGAGAAGAAATGTTGTCGCATGGATGTGTTACAACGCAGTTTTTTTAGTTTATAGCCGTGGCCCCTGGTGTTGGTTCTTGTTTCAAATTCTAGTAATCCTTCTGGGACCTTGTATAAGCCGTGAGTATACCTGTATACTCTTATGAGGTTCCCACGCAGACGTCGATAACTGAGGCTTGGAAGCTTCATAATCTAATTTATTTATTATTAATTTATTTTTTTTATCTTACAGGGTGCGGCATTGAGGACGGACGGTTTTAAAAACGTCATAAAACTGTACATTTTTACTGAAAAACAACTTTATTGGTGCAATCAGGTTCACAAAGAAATAGCATTTTAGATAGTTTAGTGTGGAAAATAACATGTGGCATGGGGTGACCGAAATTGTTGATGCAGTGCTGTAGGCGTTCTTGAATGTTCGCGTAGACTCCATCCAACACCGCTTTCTCAACATGCGCGACTTCCACACGAATTGCGTCCTTTAATTCGTCCAGAGTTCGGAGCTTGTGTTCGTATACTGTAGCCTTGAGATGTCCCCATAAGAAAAAATCACATATTGATAAATCTGGGGACCGAGGAGGCCAACGAACATCGCCAAAGCTTGAAATAAGGCGACCAGGAAAGAGTGGGCGGATGACGTCCATTGATGCTCTGGCTGTGTGAGCGGTCGTCCCATTCTGCTGGAACCACACACGTCGGGTTGGAACACGACGCCGTCGTAATTCAGGGACAAAGAAGTTGGTCATCATTTCTGTTTAGCGCTCTGAGTTCACAGTAACAGCACGACCATTACCGTCTTCAAAGAAGTAAGGGCCAATGATGCACGTTTGCGATACAGCACACCTAACCGTTACTTTTGGGCTGTGCAGTGGTCTTTCGTGTAACTGTTGAGGATTCTCATTAGCGCTAAACAATAATGAAAATTCTGCTGGTTAACCATTCCGTTTAGGTGAAAGTGGGCTTCGTCACTCTTAAACAATATGAGGTGTTGAGCGGTGTTGGAGGGAGTCTAAGAAAACTTTCATGAGCGCCGACAGCACTGCATCGCATCAACGATTTTGGCCAACACATGCCAGATGTTTTTTTCACACTTAACTGTCCGAAATGCTATTTCTTTGTGAACCTAATTGCATTAATAAAGTTGTTTTTCAGTAAAAATATACTGTTTTAAGACGTTTATAAAACCGTCCGTCCTCTCTGCCGCACGGTCGCACCTGTATTTATTATTTTCGTTAAGGCTTTATGAATTTTAAATAAAGCTGTGAACGAAAAAAATATTTCTATCAATCAGTTATAACATGTTCATTACCTGGTTTTTATACAAAACATTTGAAGAATTATATCTCCTCAAATTAATTAGTTGACTCATTATATTCCCGTCAGCTACGCGTTACAAACTAGATCGAAATTTTCATTTAAGTGTAACATCCACATTTGGTGATCAATTCATTTTCAAATGTAATATTTACGTGATAAGATGAAATTGATATTGACATACACCAATACAATAGTATGAAAAGTAAGCCCTTTACTTATATGTGACTTTGAACAAATATATTAAAGGATTAATTTCAAATGACGAAGTTCATGTTCATATGTTTTTACCTGGGAGAGACCCGACAAATGTTTGATTCTGGAAGGGACTTTTTATTGCCGTCGAAAAGGTGAAGTTGTAGCCTTGCCAACTAGTGACGTTGCAGGAGGCAGGGACGGCGACCTGCAGTAACTTGGGGCAGTCGAGTAGTAGAGTCTTGGGAGCGTCCACTACCACCACCTGCTTGGAGGGTGCTGCTACTGCGTCGTTGTCGTGCAAGCGAGCTGAACAATATAAATATATTTAAATATAAAATACATTTAAATATATCTATAGTTGTAATTAAGGCTAACATATGGTTCAGATATTCACTGATGCTCGACATGATACTCGATGTTCGATAAATAATAAATTAAGTGGTATGTCAGTTTTTGTTACTAGAAATTGGTTGAGGTTCGTCACGTTACAGCATGAAATGAAATCTGGCATGAAACTTGACTCGATATATTACTTCCATCATACAACAACGTTTTATCTTATTTTTTAATCTGGAGACTAGGCTTTAATTTCTTATTATGTTAATGATTATTTTGCAGATTACTTTCCCTGGAAGAGATGAACGGTGCCCGATGTTTTATTCTGCATGGCATCGCACATTCCTGCTGATCTACCAAGCTGGACTAATTGACTTGCCAGCATGCTTGGATACTCGATGAATCCCTTATATACGTCAAAAATATTATTTATGCGGAGAATATCATAACAAACTATGCACCAACGTTGAAAAAATAAATACCTTTCTT
This sequence comes from Hyalella azteca, assembly GCF_000764305.2. Taxonomy (NCBI): domain Eukaryota; kingdom Metazoa; phylum Arthropoda; class Malacostraca; order Amphipoda; family Hyalellidae; genus Hyalella; species Hyalella azteca. The sequence goes on from NW_025931450.1 coordinate 45,456, forward strand.
TTATAATAGCTATCAGCCATTTTTCAACCAAAACAAGAAATTGTGGCTTAAAATCAACATATTAGTAATTAATTACATTATGATATACCTTCAACGGGTTCACCAGTAAGGGGCGAGTTTAGGTACACCTCAGTTTACCCCCAGGCATCAGTTTACCACCACAGTCGATTATTAAATTTTTTATTGGTTTTCAATTTGTATATCCTAGCGCAGGAAGGTAGAATCTCCCGGAGCTATTTAGCGTGAACGCTCATAAATGATCGGGAAGACGAAGAATTTTTGAGATGCAAACAACTGGACGACTTCGTCAGACTAATCTCGGGTCAGTCAAAGTATTGTTCGAGTATTTTATTTTCTATATTAAAATAAGTACTTTTTATTGATCTCACCCGTGATTGTGAAGCGTCCTGCCATTGTGAAGGTGTATTGCGTGAAGCCAAGGAGCGATATGGCCCCGTCTCCCCAGTCCGTGTAGAAGGGGCCGGAGCTGTTCACCGAGACGCTTACAGCCTGAGTACCGAGACATGGACTACAGAACGCTTGACCATATATACAGCTTATACGACGGGCATTCCCTGCTCCTCAATACAAATTAATGAGTTCGGTAATCCTCTTCGTTGCATCATTATCAGTTCCAGTGCCAGTCTAAAGGTTCTGAGGTTTCCAGTCTTAGTTTGATAATAGGCTGAAGCAGTTAGAAGTCAAATTGTCATAAATTCAAGGGTTAGGATAGAAGAATGAATGTGTAATTAATGATTTTTAAACTGTTGAATGATATTATGATTTTCCTGAGTAGAACATGAAAAATTAAGCGAATATTCTGCATTGTTTTAGCATGAATGCAGAATAGTTTTAGTTTTTTAGTTTTAGCATGAATTATTATTAGTTGGCATGAACATTATTAGTTGATTATTCCCACTCACGGTGTTGATCTTGACGAAAATGAGGCTGGGGGTGGATATGGAAATGGCGGACTGAGGTGTAGGATCCTGTAACCAGGCACTCACACCAGCACCAACCGCACCTCCACACGTGGCCCCCCCAGCACAGGAGACGTTGCATGTACCCGCCGTGCTGAGTCCCCCTAGCGCTGCAATTTCAGCGTTAGCGGTAGCTAAAGTCTCTCGTTACGGTGATATTATACTTCAAATTTAATTGAAAATTTATTTCACGATTTGGAACGAACTTCACAGTTATTATTATAATCCAAACTTTCCTCCCCGTTTACACATGCAGGAATAAATTTTAAAATGCTCAAGTTTCGTAATTTTAGCTTATTCAAAATATTTTGTACTGACAAATTTTAAAAAATAAGCAAATTTAGAAGCGATTGCTGAGCACACACTGTGAAATCTGACAACGTAGAGACTAAACTTAAGTATGGGAGAAGAAACCTTTCTCGTCTACCAGACATGAGGAAGACAAAACAGGCACGGCTCTGTTAGGGTGAGTTTTATGGACAATTGAGTACATATGATCTAAAATTTATAATGTAAATGTGATACAAGACGTATCTAGAACTTATCTTTAAACTCTTGGATCCTAAGATGGAACGTATGTATTGGTAGATCTAGAACTATAAAGAAGTTATTGATAGAAACGGTATACTTTTCAAAAATATAAGCTTTTTTATGCGTTTCTTCCACCATTATTGATAATTGTCAGGCTGTATATTTGCCCCCGATGGTATATTTTATTGAGAAGCGGTTTCTGTTTAGAAATGATTCGGAGTTTAATATTAAGATCATCGATGAGTTCTCACCAGTTTTGTTGTTTGCACAAAAGCAGAACTGGGCTTGTTCTATGCCAATAACAGAGCAGCCATATTTATAACACTGCGCAAAGCAAGCCTGAAGATCTTGGTACGTGTTGTTTTTGTAGCCACCTACTGCGTAAAACTTCGGACTTGTGAGGTCATCCTTCAAACACGTCAAATCCGCTGTAAATTGTAGAAAAATGGTTAATACCAGTCGACATTTAACAAAATTTTAAAAACCTATTTGTATTCAACAGTTTTATTTAATTATATTCTATGAAATCAAGGTCGACTTAGCACTGGACGGTAAACTAAATCAAATTGTTATTTAGTTGACTATCAGAACATGAACATAGAACAATTTTATACCCATTTCATTTTGGCTTGCTGTGTCGGGCATCGGATGAAATTATACACGTAAATTAGAAAAGGTGGCCCATCAGGCTTTCGCCCGGAAACACTTAATTTCGCAAATGTAGTCTCCCGGTCTTCAACGTTATTGAAGGATCCACAACATTTGATAAATGCGAGGAAATTATTCGTTGAATAACTTACTCATGGCATATGTGCCACAAGGTGCACAGGATGCAAGCACGACAGCAATTGCAACGAAGAGGAACTTCCTGCAGCGAGACTTCGATGTAGGAATACATGGCCGCTCGTCCCGCCCGTCGCGTGCAGCGACGTCCATGTCGCTACAGCGTTCTAACTGATCACGAGGACGAAGTTTTTTCCTCGTCATCAAAGCTTGCTAGTTGAATGAGTAAGAAAGACGATAGAACGTTAAAAAACATCAGACATGGAAGATGAATATTACACGATTTCCCACCTTGCTACTTTCTGTTTAGCTACGCAATACTATACCATGAGAGCTTGTGGCACTTATCAATGGAGATTTCAAATCATCCGGTATGTGCTATAATCCCATTCTTACGAAAGATTTGATAGATTGAATCATAACAAAGATCGAAATTTCTCGATTTATTAGAAGCTATTTATTTCGTTTTTCGTAATGTAATAGTTGCATTTAGATTATTTTACTTATTTCCTAAGAGTTTATACGAAATTGAAGGCAATCATGGCAAAAATTCGCCTAAAAGCAAATTGTCTGAAATAATTTTTTTCTTCTTAGTAAGATTAATTCTTACTAAGACCCTATCTAAGATCGACCAGTGCTCGGTAAACACGTACAAACTTATCGTTAGTCGTGCATGATAATGCCAATTAGTTTGCTAGACATGACTGAACTTCTCTCATCATGTGGCCGAAACGTTTGACCCCTCGCATGACTGTTTGAGGTTCTTAAAAACTTGAAAAATGCGGATGGCCATTATATTTGGTTAAATGCAAGATTGACTATAAATTTATATTTATAGACGGGAAGCCGACTAATCGGTTAAACTTCACCTCCGTGTCGATGTTGTTGCTGAGAACTCTGACATGGATTGTAAATGTAGGTTCTAGATTATAGCAAAAAAATGAGACCTCAAGACTTATGGCACCCGGTCTGACGATTTTGTTAACGATTTCATACAATTTTTAGTAATTACCGTAAATTTTACCTTGGGGCAAATTCAAATACATGATTATGGTAATATTCAAGTAAATAGTTACACATGAGGCTTATACCTACTATATAACATCACTGTGAGATTCCAATTAATTCAATTCAGTTTCAAATTTTGACACTTCAGATTTAGAGTTCATCCACATACAATATTTCTAGTCAGAAAACAATTTAATTGACAAAGGAGTCTAATAAAATCACTTTCATCCACACAACGAATTATTTTTATCATAGAAAAAAATAGAAAACAACATTCAAACTTTCCCTCATGTAAAGTCGAAATTCTCAAAATTTTAATTGAAACTGCATTTCTTCAATCCAATTTTTTATACTCAAATCGCAAAAAAATAACGAAAAAGTCTTCTTCCAGTATCGAGCACTAAATTTGAGAAAAGTCTGAATCGCTAGGTCGCTCATTAGTCTTCAATCATATTTGCTAAATTTATCATGATTATGCATGCAGGACTGACGACAAATTTGGACGACAAATTTTGAAGACAAGCCTTTACGCCTCAATATGAATGAGTCGATGATGCAACAACACGTATGCACTCGAGGTGAGTAGTATGTGCATCTTATATAATATACATATTTGTACGAGTTTATACTACGTTGAAGATAATTATGTTCTCCTATATAAATCACTCCTATCCTTCAGTGTGATTCTTGTAATTATATACCATAATACTGATAATTTCGTGCCAAAACCGATTAAACTTTAAACAGAAAAAGCTTCGATTCAATTTCTTATTATTTTAATCTTTCTCTCATTTTTTCGTGTACTTCTCAATTAACCATCCTTTTTTATTCCCATGCTCCAATAGCTGGGCGATACCAATCATTAACTCACCCAACTTATTCATTACTGTCTGTAAAAGCCGGACACAGTTTGTATCGATCAGAACTATGCCAGACCCTCATGTGAGAATACGTCCATCGAAAGAATATTCACACGCATCTATATCGACAGAGAATAGACTGAAGTACAATAACCTGGTTGTGTTTGGTCTCTTTTTAATTACAGATGTTTTTCTATTGCGATTTTCAATATGTTGTATTGTATTGAATTGTGTGTAATATTATTGTCAATGAGTGTGTAATATTCCTGTCAATGACGCACGTATGACCGTAGTCTCAGAGATTATAAAGCTCTCCTAGAGGAAATAGTATGAGCAAATAAAACGATAATCGTCTTAGTTTCTGACCTCGTCAGTGAAACATGGTAATTCCATAGAAAGTCCCTAGAACAGGACTTTTTTAAAACGGGATAGTTTTCCACTTCACGAGGAGTTGCAGCAAGAGTAATCCGCAATATCTAAATGAATGTGGGATACGTTAAAGATTTGGTTATATCACGCAAGAAGTGATCACACTAGGTATTTGAGACGATGAATGATGGTACAGGATGCCTGTTACGTCATCAACCCTCCATAGAGGGTTATATATTTTGAACAGGGGTTTCTGCAGTTGCTGTATTAAAAAAATTTAGTCTCATGTCAATTCGGTGCACGACTTTCCGATATCCATGGTTTCCGATATTTTCGATATTCCGAGTTCCCACATATTCATATGGTATTGCAGCATAAGGTCATTAGTTAAATTTACCGCGACCAATTCTTGATAATTGAATTGAAACTTCGGCAGTTAATTGTTCAGTAATGATACTGGTAGGTCATCATAGCGCTGCTCGTTATAAATAATCTACGAGTTCTGAGAACCATTATGAAGAATTCCGGGACCACGTTCGTCATGCGAGACACAACCGTAGGGACCTACATTTAGATTCCCGTTCAGCCGGCCATTTAAAAACTTTTTGTAAAATTTACTTTTTAAAAATATTTATATACAAATTGTGTATAATTTATTTATAGAAGATTAATTCCATGCTCCCTTTCCCTTTGCGTAGTGCCTCATGATTACTCAAATAAAAAAGTCACATCATTCATTTTATTCAGTATGATTGTCAAGCTAGTACATACCATGGTATAGCCGCACTCGTTAATTTTTACTACAACGCACTAGTTCAAATGCACAAAAACATATTTACAACAATTATCACAAATATATATTAGATACATTTCCCAAATGTAAATCTATTTCTATTCATTTAGAACGCTCTGAACAAAATTTACAGTTAGTTCAAAGCGCGTTTGACTGCAACATTCCACTAGTTTCTTTATTTGAATATTACTTGTCTATTTGTGCCTGTCTTCTACTGGTAGGAGCGAATTGGTTATAAACGAACAAATTCTTTAAGCAGTAATTTTTAATAAAATAGCAAACAGCAACAATATAACGGAGAGTAACATAAAAACTATATACGTTATACTATAAAAATCTGACGTTTGAACAGGAAGCTCATTCGAACGAACGCAATTTGTTTCGAACATTTGATTAGATTTGATTACCATGCAGTGGGGTAGAGAAACCACTTTCACAGAGGAGCGTGGTTGAAAAATTATTTTCAGGGCGAATATTGTGGTCATGCAAAAAGTAGGAAGAATCATGGTCTGGGAATTATGAACTGCATCTATTCTAGGATCTCTACTGCGTGGCTGCTGTGCTGTTGATAGATATTCTGTTCTATCAACATGTGCTATCATATAACATATGAAAAACAACATATCTATCATGTTCTGTGCTGTTGTGGTAGATATTCAAAGATCTGCCTAAATACGTTGGTTGAACACTTATTCAGATTGGTGACGCGGTTATGATCGAGAATAAGAGGAGTAGCCGGTGTCAAGCACAAACAAGGTTTGGCGAACATTTCCATAATAATGCGTGAGGCTTCTTCTGCTTTTTGATAACAAGGAAAAAGTGATTGGTGCATGGCAACCATTTTCTTGCTGCTAGAGAATGCCAGTTTTATGATCCATATATACCGGCTGAGCCTTTTTACTTAATCTTGAAGTATCCTAATCTTCCTGCGATAGTTTCGGGTGAACCTTGGAATAGTGTTCCATCAGCTTGAATTGCTTCATGCCTTCTCGATAAGTTAACTTTTCGCAGAATACGTATGTAAGCATCTGCATGAAATGGTTCACTGCAGATGAGATGCCAGAGTAAGAAAAACCAACGTTATTTGTGCACCTACTGTATATGTGTCAACTCGGCTAGATAAACCTGGTATGCACTGATTCATCTTCAATTTTTAACCCCCTCAATGACCCCAGAAAAATGCTTTTGACCTATTTTGAGGTAATGAACCAGAGTTCGGGAACCACTGCCCTGGGTGAAATGAATTGTTTGCTCATTTCAATCATATTCTTTCTCATTTTATTCATCAACTACTCCGCAATCACTACAGTAATTCAAAAACACTTCTCAATTATTCACTTCATTACTTACCTCTCACTGTCGGTAAACAAATTGCAATATGATAAAGGTTTAAAATATTTGTGTCACAGGTTGAAAAAATCCGTATCAACGGATGGCCAATGAAGCTTCTTCTCTGGATGCCTGCCACCTACTGACTGACAACACATATGCTCAAAATTACTAACAGAAACTCGGCATTTTTCTTCACCAATTAACTTTCGATCTACAAACTTTCGCCGGCTCGTCGTCTCGGTTACGCACAAACAAATACTGCCTCGAGGTCCATGGTTTCTACAGCTTGACTAAATCTAATGATTTCATCTTAGGGCTCATTCCAGAATGGGAAGATAAGTTCCCATGTACGCTTCCCAATAGGAACGTAATATCGGAAAGCCTTTGGAAGACAACATTAAAAATCTGGACAAATTGGTAGCTTTCCAAAGGCGTTCCTAATTTGTGTTATTAATGTTTTCAAAATGACTCAGCATTTTCATTTTTTATTTACATTTAAACATAAATATATTTTTAATTTACTATAAAAAAGGGTTGACATGCATGAAATCTTCCGAAATTAATCAGAACCTTCTGTAAGTAATAGGTTGGTTGGACTAATACCCAAATTTTCCAGTAGCATGACATTCAGAAGCATTCTTCATCGAGTTGCCCATCGAGTTGATCTTTGCGAATGTGATTACTCATCCTGTAAATCAGAATCAACAACTTACAATTATCCCAAAATTGGGCGCTCTGCACGCTTTATACGACAGCAACATTTTCGCTAGCAATGGGAATGCTGAGCGGCAGATATAATTAACTTGGGTGTGCGAGGAACATGAGTGATGCAAATACTGGCCAATTGGCTCATTATTCTCACTTGGGCCCCAATTTTTAACCTCTAATTTGTCTCTGCAGTTTGCCTGATGCGCAGGGTTTGTGTTCAGGTATGCATGCGTTCTGTCTTCGAGGCTAAATAGATAGACTTAAAATGAGGCTGCAGCTACGGACTAAAAGTTGTGTATTGTATTTTTCAGCTTTCTGCAATCTGGTCAAAACGTCATTTATGTCAAATGATCCATGATCTACTTATCTCAAGTTGTCATTCATTCAAATTATTTTGTCTACAATTAGATTATTTTGAACTGCGAAATACAATGCACTCAAAATAACGAATGTGCTATAAATTCCAAATATTGACTAACTTCCTGGCGCCCAGCTTTAGCAGAGAGCGGACAAAGCACTGATATGATTTGGCTCTAGCCGAGTTATACAGGGTCGCGATAACCCTCAAATTGACAAAAAGTGCATCGTGATTTTGACAGTAACTCAATCATTTCCCTGAACTTAGGAAGGATAATAAAAATTATCAGTACCGTAATACTAATTGAGATCGGATTATATCGATTGTACAATAAATGGACTACCCTGACTTGAAAAAATAATCGTACTTTTTCGGAGGACTCATGTTGTTCACGCGCTGATCTAATTTATTTATTTCGTATTTATTGTTCTTGGGATTATTTTGAATACTTTTTAACTCTGTCAGTGGCTCCTCTCACTATTGTCCCAACATTTTAGCGAAAATTACCTTTAAATTAATGTTTCAATTGCGGTTTTCAATGCGGGAGAAAAAAAGAAATAATCATTGGTCAAAACTCACAGCTAACATTCGTGTATAATTTGCTACGGAGCTCACTTCATACGAGAATACGTTCGTGTCCAGTTATAGATTAGTAATACATTTCTGAGTATGGACCATCATGCAATCCTCGCACTCTATGAATCAATCGAAGTAGCACCAAGAACTTAATTGAACAATTTTCTAATTAGGAAGGAACATATGGTTGGGGTTATTTTTATAAGAACTCACATCTTCAGCCTAGCCAAATGCTTCAAAAGTTGTGAATTATCGTACTAGAAATGTTACAAATATTACGTTAAAATGTCGTCGTACACGGGGCCAGCTGGTGCAGCCAGTAGCGCGGTCCACACTGGCCGCCATGGAATTACAGGCCCGTGAACTGATTGGGCTATTAATGGCAAAAATTACTTTCCCACTGTGGCGGCCAGAGGCCTCAGAAAGATTTTATAATTGGTTATTTTAGCTTCTGGAACTATTATACGTACCAGACACTACAATTCCAATTTTAAAATTAATTCTTAGATATAATCAATCAATAGGTTCAGTGGATTACAACACCTGTGGTAGCCAGCACCTCTACGCGAGGGCAGTAGCCGATAATTGAAGGCTTGTGGTACTGGCCAGTTATGGCGGCTACCAATATCTGTCCCAGGTACAAATAATACGGCTCCGGTCCTTTATAATAGAAAATATTCAAATGTACAGAAATTAGATTAGAATTTCTTCAATTAGAAATTGAAGGCTTGTGGTACTGGCCAGTTATGGCGGCTACCAATATCTGTCCCAGGTACAAATAATACGGCTCCGGTCCTTTATAATAGAAAATATTCAAATGTACAGAAATTCACTTGGCAGTTTCTAGCCGAGCAGACATATGGCGGTGAAACAACGTGAATAATCAAAATAAAAAACACTTACAGTTCAAGCCGGTGAACTTTTTGCTAATCGCACTCAAATTAAATTTACACAGGTAATTTCAATCGAGTTTGGATTTTTCCACTTTATTTCTATTTCATGTTATAGCAAAGTCATGATTGCAAATACCAAGTTTTTTTATACTACTATACTTATAAAGTGATATTATGTCCTAGCCTGGAGCACTATTCATCGAAGATCAGACCACGTAGTTCTTTAATCGTCCCGTTTCCCAAAATGTAAAATAGTTGTAAATCATAAATATTTTATATCGTTTGAGGCTGAATCAGTGAGTTTTTTAGCGTGTAATTTTCATACTTTAGGTAATAAAGCAACGAAAATAATAAATTGCTAAGTTTAGATATTAAATTACACACCGGTGCAGCTCATTCAATAAATAAATATGAAAAAACGTCAATGGCTCCAGAGATTAATCCGATGATCGTTGGCAAACCCATTAAACATTAAAGGAAACGATGACGAGAACAAATGAAAAAACATTGGAACTGAAACAAGCAATCTTAGCCTGAAGCTTCCATGCAGAGGTGCCGAGCGATTATTCTCGCATTATTTGCAGCGGAAACCTAAAGCACTGCCATCTGAATCGTCAATTGGATCCAACAAAGGATTTTGTTTATGTCAGGTCATTAACGCGTTCCATTTAATCAAGAAGGTCATGGAACTATCGAACTGGTTGTTTAATGGGTGCAGCGAAGAGTCACCCATGGAACTCTTAATTAGCCAAAGAGCCAGCATGCAATAACTACATTCTACCTTTGAAATGAAAGCCGCCATCCACGCTAGAACGCTTCAAGCTAGCCAGTTCGGCACTGCCTGAAGTCGATATCGCCGTAAGTCCACAGTCGCTGCTTAGCGTGCACGCGCTGAGCAGCGGCAAAACCTACGTAGTTACCCCGACTCTCCACCTTTTTGCAGCCAATAACAGGCTCTACCTGCTCACTTGCCCCGCCTCTCCACCTCCCTACAGCCAATGAGATTAGGTTAGGTTTAGCTATGTTTGTTTTATTATAGAGTCATTAAAACTATATTTCTCTTTATTTGCTAACATATTTTTTGCACACCAATTACGGCCGTGTTCCTTTATTTTATTCATTTATTTTGCCAGCACTGAAAATGTTATCTGCTAGCCTTGAAAAATAAAATTGATAATAGAATAAAATTATATTTAAATTCAATGCTTTATTCATTGTTCATATTTCTTGGCCGGCTGAGCCGTGAAAGCAAACAGGTTCATATGGCTGCACTTACATGCAATATCTTGGACGTCAATTAAGGTTCATTCCCCTGCTCGATCCAGGATTGTTGAAGATTGAATTTCAACGCCAATAAAATTTTAATTTATTCAAGATGGATAGAAAATAGAAGGAGCAAATAGTAATACTAGTTTTTTATTAAAAAGAAAATGTTACCCATCACGAAAGAGTAACTGGAAATTTTAGAGAACATTATTAATTTTGCTCAACTAAATACTTCCGAGCATCAGTTTTGTCTCTCAATCGCACATTTTACAATGTGTGAACTTTAGAAATGTTCGAAATTTCACTGAAAAATACATTAATGTAATCAACAACTGAGTTGGAGTAATACAGTACAACGAAACACGGTACATTATTTTTAAAATGTCTCTGTAAGAATGTTTATCTTGCATCATCCATCTGACATGGGACCAAGATCTATAATCAGCCATTTTAGAATGCAAAAAAGATTCAAATAAATGATTAAATCGTTTATGTTGGAAGTGACTGAATTTCATGTCATGTCTCAATAAGGCATGACAGAATATAATATTCCATTAATTATTGATGGGGACTGCGATCAAACAATACAAAGTATTCATTCCATTACCATTAGTGGTTGATGAAGCATTTAAATTTTAGTGCCTGAACTGGTGATTTAAGGCACTATAGATTCTTGTGACGCCCAAGTGGCAACACTGGCAACAGGCAACACTACATCACACTTGAAATCTGAGAACCGCTATCTAGACCGAGATTGTAAGACCAGTCGTCACCGGGGTCGGACGTAAGGCCGCCTCCTAGTAGTAGCGTAGCAGTCTTTCAATGTTGTTTTTGCAGTTAATTATTCTGATAGTTATTTATTCTTTTTGTTGCAGATTCTGTTTATTGATAGGAAAATTCCCCGATAAATTCAGTATAGACCTCATCTGAGGAGAGTTCCATTATTTCCACTTGTTAAAATGCGATTGTTAGCAAACTGTCATATAGTAATACCTAATAAGATATCTTTATTTATTTGTAATAAAACTTGTATCCTCTACAGGTCTAAGAAGTAGGAGGAGTAATTAAAACTCAAATAAAATATTGTTTCCGCTCTACTCCTCTTCATTCTTAAGAGAACGGCAGGTTTGAAGTACGGATTTCATGTAGCTAATTATTGCGAATAAGTAGGATGTGATCAGTCTAGTCCAAAATTATGTCCCGAAAGCACTAATCATCAAGTTGCGGTAATTTACTTGTCGTAAAAAGCACTATGTTGCAGTAATGTAACTTTTAGTATATAATTCAAATATGCTTCAAATATCTTTATTTTATGCAACATATTCTAGTGACATCTACATCAAATTCATCAAGAATTCCAGCAACATTTAATTTCAGTGTTGTTTCAAAGCCACCTTAGTGATGAATAACTAATTTTTAAGCTATAAATTGAACGATTTTTTGCCTCTTTTTAAGTGAGATGCTCGTTTATGTGAGGTGTCTATCAGTATTCAACAAGTTACTTTTCCACAAACTGTTACTAGCACCGCTTAACCATGTCATCTTGACATTCTCATTCATATGTCCTTCTTTGGCTACTCAGCTCACCTAATAAGAGTATTTTACAGCGCATTTAATGAGCAGAACAGGCATCCGTATTATAATCAATAAAATGAGCAGATGGGCGGTAGCGATTTATGGTGACCAGAGATAATTGCGGCTGCTGGAGTAGATATGAAGTGGCCTTTTCTACCAACAACTGAATGATGATCTTCCCTTGCAGAAAGAGTGTGCGCGTTTAGATGGTGATTTATAAGAAACTATTTATCGATAGTGTCTGGTATTTTCTCACCATGTAGCCATCGCTCACTCACTGTTTAGTAGCAACCGAGAGAATTTTCATGCCTTGAATTGACTTTCTAGTTGATTTATTATGTGTTTGTTCCTGTTATTTTGTTGTCATGGATCTGGTCAACGTTGAGCCCAGAGTATTTATTGATTCTCTTCAGCCTATAAGCAACGGCTTCAATATGCTGCATAAAAAGAAAAAAATGAACCTTTCTTTCTATGCCAAGTAAGAATCAATGCTGCATTCTCACGTACATATGCATGTCGCAAGTGATGCGAAATTTTCGTTTGTTTATAGTCGTTGTAAGAACACGAATCTTCAATAAATTGTAAGATACAATTTTTAGCAATTTTCATTTTGTTTGTAAACAAAGTCTCACGTGAAGGAGAAAAGTACAGGAGCAAAAGTTGATGGTTATAAGCGTACGGTTTAATGTCGATACGACAGACAAGCTCAAATAGCAAGAAGATAATGCCAAGTACTGATGTGTATTCAAAAGAAATATGATTTTAAAATATTGTCTGAATGAAAAGAATGAACAAATCTTATGTTTTCCAAAGGTATGGATATTTTTCTGCTCCATAACTATTACCCCTGGGCAAGTTATATTCCTCCTGTCAATGCGCTGAATTCTCGAAGTCACTGTGTGTCTACTTGTTGTATGGTGGACGAGGTTCCTCCATTCTTCTCTGCATCGGGTAGTCATAACTCTGAGCTTCCACCTAAATTTTAGTTCAATTTATTTTTTTGTTACAAGTATTTAAAGTACATCCAATTTGCTCTAGGATTTATATGGATGATGGGGTGCCAAAATCCAACTGACAGTAACGAATCTATTTTTTCGTGTAAATTGTGATAGGCTAAAATACCACAGCGCCGCTACTCCGCAAGCCAGACGAGCGCACTGTAAGTCTAGCCAAATCTCAAACATAAGCGTTTCCCGCGAAAAAATTAACATTTCGTCAAAGCGGCTACATTTTTGTTTTTGCAAGATTCATTATTCAAGATTTATGGGAAATTTTCGTACTGATTACTTAGCCCTGAGATTCTAGAGCAATAATATACTCAGAACATTAAATTTGTGTCCCCAGATTCACTATCAGTGTCAGTTAGTTGAATGCAAAGTGATTTTTATTGGGCGACTTCATCGACTGACTGATTTTATTAGGCGATTTCATCGACACATAAGCGAACACGAAAAAAGAACCTGGATATGCTCGGAACTGCAGCTTAATTGCATTTTTTTCATACCATGCAGATCAATCGCAGTTATTCGAAGCTTTGTTTACCATAGCCCTTCAATTTCATAAAAAAATTTCCTTGCTGACATTTCTGTGAAAAAGTTATTGGCACTGGTGGAATTGGAATACTCGGCAAGAGATCTCGTAAAATTGGAATAATTTCGCGGATTTTTTTTCGGGCATGGCTCAGGCAGAGCTGTAGAATTATTGCCGAAATATGTCTGGAGCTCATAGTAATTACGCTCGTACATCAGCGTTAATATTTCAGTCGATTGGTTAGAATCTGCACCGAGATTGCAGAACAGCAAGTACACAGACATCGGTTTATCGACAGTACAAAGGTTCTAGAAAATATTCTGTCGTCTTTTATGAGTGAATATTGCGAGCTGTCGGATGATGAAATGGTACTGACATCCAATGAAGACAAGGCCTGCAAAGAATGATGACACTGAATTGGTTTCCTCATTTCTGCCCTCGAGAACCAGTTACCAATCTTAGGAAGAATTGTAGGAGTTAAAAAGTGCATACAAAAAGTCCGGTAACACAAAAATTATTTTAACAATTAATTTTGCAAATAAACACGGGTATTAACTAGTTACGGTGTCGAATAAAAATAACCAATCAAACAGTTCATGGTGGTCAAATTAATTTAATTTTAAAGTTTCAAAAATATTCCCAAGATAAGCCCTAAACCCAGAGCTCAGCGTGCCATCAATGCCGCTCAATTTTGTGGCTTCTGACGTACAAACCATCAATGATCAAAGAAATATTTCAGCTGGCTTGTGAATCACTCCCACAAATTCTTATCTTCTTGTTTATTTTGAGGTTGTCTTAGCGACTCACATCGAACCACATGCACGTGTATATGAGCTTCATTTGTTTCAGGTAATGTCTGCACTTGATTGTAGTTTGTTCAAGTATTACGCTAATACTTTATAGAGTTTGAATTCTTCAATCAGCTTGAAAGATGATCCTCGCAACTTAAGGGTTACTGCAAACGCAAACAATTAAGTAAATACAATAAATAGAAGAAACAATGTAAGTGTGCTTAATGTTGGTTGTATCCACTCCTCGCAACACTTCCGCGAAAGTAATCTTTCCACCAACACCAGCGTATATCGTTGGTACTAAAGTTGTTGTAGCTCTCGTAGAGTTGAACTGCTCACTCATTGATGCATGAATTTGCCCAAGCCGCTTCATGCCCTGGTGCACCTTCAAGTTCAGTGGTTGTCAATCTGTGATACGTTCCACTAATAGTACGCAAAGTCAATCAAGATGGTTCACAAACAATTCATATCGTTCACACTTTTATTTGCCTATTCTGTACCAAAATAATATTTACTGCCTAACATATGAGAATCTGGATACGATTTATAAATGCTGCCGCACGCCACCCACCTCAAGCCATAACGTCTGGCCATTAAATTTAAAAGTGCATTAGCTCAATTTGATAATTCATAGCAAATCGAGTAAAGTAAAATGTATCTAATACTACACACTGGCAGCTAATATTTTATATATTAATATTATATTAATTATATAATTATAATATAATAACATAATAATTATATTATATTATAAATATTTTTATTATAATATTATATTAATATAATATTAATATATATAATTGCTGGTACGCGATGACTGTATAAGGTATAGAAATAAACCTCTGCGTCTTGGAATCGTTTTCTCGAGATGAATACAATTTTAATTTAATATTAATATTTAATTTAATAATATTAATTTAATATTTAATATTTCTCGAGACAAGAAATGTTCCAGAAAACCAAAGAACAAAATCTGTACAAGATAAAGTTGTAAATCGTAACAATAATTTTCCAGGGGGATTTTAAAATTGTCCTTAATACTAAAAAAAAATAAGTCAGTACTCACTGCAGTGAGTGACAGAGAGCGCATTTTCTCGTCGACGAAAATGTGGTCACCGACGGACAGACGGACAGACAGACGGAAGGACGGACATGACGAGCACAATAGCGCCTTTTTAGCGCATTTTCTCATTCATGGAAAAAATGCACTATTGTGCTCGCCATGTCCGTCTGTCTGTCTGTCTGCCTGTCCGTCCGTCTGTCCGTCCGTCCGTGACCTCAAGTTTTTGTCGACGAGAAAATGCGCTCTCTGTCATTCACTGCAGTGAGTACTGAGTTATATTTTTTTCCATAAATGAGAAAATGCGCTAAAAACTATGTGAAATAGATATTTTGCAGCACTTTTATGGCTGTTACTGATACACTAACTTTCGACAAAACTAAATGAATTGACTTTTATTCAATCATCATTGCCATTTGAATTTCTTTCATGTGTATTACACTACAACATGGCACCTAAAATATATGGAATAGATGAAATTTTGCACTAAAATTTAGCGTGCTAGCTGTAGACGAATCTATCTAGATGTGATATTTAAATACCGATATTATTATTAGCCTTTCAGCCATTAAGCCAATCCAAGCCAAAATTAACATGCCAGCAGAAAGCATTGAAGATCTGTTGTTCAACAGCAGCTTCAGTCCACTGAATATGAAAGTCCCTCGTGCAAACCCCAGCACCAGCCTAGTGCAGTAGTATTCACTAGTTGCTTTAACCTGCCATTTAGGTGACCCATTTGCCCATTTCTAAAGCAATGATTGAAATAATTGTTTGAAAATGATTCTTGCATACCTAAACTAACTAGCGACATTCATTTGAGCATCATTATTACCAATTATCATAAAAATAACATCAATAGCGAGTCAGTTGATAGCATGTTTGAGCAGCTCCAAGTCTACGGTAATCACTCCGAACAATTAACTTACTTTTCCCCCTACATTGCTGTGCTAATTGTTCTTAATGGTTTTGGCCTAATGAATTTCGTATAATGGCCTAAATACGCTAATATGTTGCTTTGATTGTTATTCTTCAATGAATTGTTCCTTACGAACCAACTCCATTATGATAGCGCACAAGCGCCTCGTCTCGGACTTCGCCGAGCGAACTACGGGCTGCGCCGCTACGGAACAACGCGGGAACTCAGAACTGCTCTTCAAGAATGAGTTTCATTTTGAAATTTAATTAACAAACAAAGCATTCACTTCAACTGTACAGCTCGAATGAAGACAAAAAATCTAAAATGATTTTGAGTAAACCCAAAAAGCAAAGTAAATAACGAAAAACCTAGAAGTCAGAGACTATGCATTAAAACTTTGCTGATTCTGTCATAGTTACACCGGTTTTATTCACAATAAAAATAGAACTTACGATATTTAAAGGTAAACCCTGATAAACTTCGTGTCCATGATCGTTCAATTCTCTCAATAATCTATCGTGCATTCAACACAAAAAAATTAGCAAATTTTTGTAGAAAATCCGTTGGTAGGACTGTAGGTAGGACGCGCACGCGGGTTCAGACTCCACCTGCAGACTCCATCTTGCAAAGGTTCCTCATGCCATGCATCGCGCCATTTGTAATCGGACCGTTCGGGCGTTGATACCGACACAAAAATAAACCCTCGAGTCGCACTGTCTTTGCTATGTAAACAAATCTCGGAAGAACAAAGTTTGCCGTATGTGCCTTGGCCTGGAGCTAAATGTGTGAGTTATCTGGAGCCATTATTGTATTTTACCACTCATCTCTCCATTAATTGCTGAAGTGGACTGCAATACCTTTACCGACTGCTTATTTGTCGTAAATATGCCTATTTAGGCGCATTCCAACTCCATTTCTCTAACTTTTATGGGAAACTTACATTTATTTTCAATAGCCCCTATTGTGTTTTGGATGTCAATACCTAATTTTCTTCTCTATCCCTTATAGGTATTGAAATGTCGTCTACTCGCTCCTTAGTACATGGATCAACTGGGCACTAAGGTCAACGGGGCACCGAGGCCTTCCAAATATTCAAGGTAACAACAGGCATAGCTACTCGGTAAACAGAGGCAAAATGACTTGCGTTTCATCATCAGTTGATGCACACCGCAGCACACGTTTGATGTAAAATCATGTCGCGGGATGCTAGCAGGTGAAGCTTAATGGCAAATGTCTTATTCTCACAAATTCTCTAAATGAAATCGGATTCTGTGTTAGGATATTACTTTGACAAACAAACACCAGTAATTCAGATGCATTTTAAGCATAAAAATCCCTCTGACGCGTAGACAAACCCTATACGCAGCTGCAATTCATGTACGTGTTATTATTCATAAGCACAGATAGGAATCAAACAGAATTTTACCTAAAAATTTCGCTTATTATTACAACACTCCTCTTTAACTACACTTCTTGTTGTTTGTCTGTTGCAATTGATTAATCGATATTTAACACACTTATACATGTCCAATCTATCTGAAATTTCGCACACTTGCGTAAAGTCGGAGACATTGCTTGAATTAATTGACAGAATAAACAATGTAAAAAATATATATTAAAAAAATGTTGAAAATATTTTTCTTTTAATATTACAAAAATTAATTGTACATTAGTAATATCGGAGACACTGGCCTCTTTAGGAGTGCTGTTTTAAAAAGTAATTTTTATACGCATATTAGTTTACTACATCAACCATCCACCCTATCGTTAGCAACATAAATAAATTAATGTCCGCATCACGTGTGCAGTTGGTTCCCAAGTAAGGCTATTGTGCAAATAGGAATTAGTGATTACTTCAATGATTTATCGTCAATCGTAATCCTACCAAATTATTAGCAATACTGCGAACTTCATTTCTATGATTTGTAATATTTATGGTTTTAGAATAAATATTTTCGTGTGTAAGTATTTTGAAAGCGATCTAATGGTTGCAAGTTCATAGCGTCAGAAGTTTTATTACTATGTTTGTAGAAATTTTTTTAGTTTAATTTTTTCTCTGTTATATTATTCACTTCATCTGTGCCTCGATCTGAGACCTTCACTCAAGCCTCCTTCTTGAAAGTAATCGTCCGTCCGGACACTGAAACCCTGTGCTAGCGCTAGTCGCACCATTGGTTAAGTAACGGGTTAATAAAGACACTTATGAACAGTTGCAATTTATTCACTTTAGCTCGCGTAATTGACCTTTACGACAACCTGGCCGAACACTGCAGGGATGACGACGTCTGTTTTATTTGTGTGTGGACGCATTGCCAGAAGTGTCATGGTGACAATTTCTACCGCCGTATGACTCATATGTTACGTTTCGAATAATGTGTCCTGAATTATGCATCTTTATTTTAAAACCTCGATATATAATATTTATTTAAAAGCTCGGCGCAGAATCCGAAAGCTCGATTATGCGCCACGCTGAATAGCCAATTAGATACAATACAGGATTTTTGATTTCGTAATTTTTTCGTATTTGACCATGATTCGACATGAATCGAGAACCCTCAAATTCAAGATTATGACGAAAATATAATTTTTTATTATGTCACACCTTAGAGCTAATTGGCTGTCGTTATCCTGAGTAATGTAGTCGTGTCAATTGTTAACAAAAGCCAAATTGATCAACAGGCTCAATGGTTTTGTAGCGACTCAGAGGAGCTTGCGGTCGGTCGTCCTCGAGTGCAGCCAAACTTCTGCGACGAAAGAGATGGCGGCCAAGGCGTAGCCGACGGGCATCAGGACGAAGGCACCAGCGAGATGTTGCAGACCTAGCGCAACTTGCCCATCGTCCTGTCGCCACATTTTATAAATTAAACAAACCCGAAGAATGTAGTGCACACCGAAGTTTTTAACGGATGAAGTTGTACATAAATGTTCATTTAAATAATAAAATATTCTACAATTACTGTCGGCAATAAATGAACAGGCCCTTCAGAAGATAAGTACAAATTTTCTTCAGTCGACAATTGTCATATTTTGATACAGGATATGGGGAAGCGCGTCTATCGCATGTATGAATCTTGCTTTAGCAACCGCTCAGAAAAGTTTTCAGATTATTTTTAACATTTGTACGTAAACTACCAGTATTAGTCATTATCGAATGTTGCTCTGTATTCAACTCATCTTGTAACAAAATGTATATCAAAAGTATCGTGTGTATAAATTTAATAAGAATTAAATTATACCTCGAGTTGTCGTTTTTCTTTGATGACATGATGCTTGTAAGCCTCTTTCAACAGCCCTGACTCTACCAGTCGCTGCATGTTGTCCGACAGGAGGCTGGTGTAGACTGTGTTCCGCGGCAGGTAGTACGCCACGTAGCTCGGGTAGATCTATCAAGTGCGCACGCAAAATTAATTTTATTAAATGAAGTGCCCAAATAAAAGCTTCGAGAATTTAATTCATTCATTAAAATGTCAGTCATTGATGTGGATACAAGGGAAAATAAATTTGAGTTGGGATGTCATAGATTGGGTCATATGTATTCGAAGGCATTAATTGTTTTCTACTGCTTGGAACTGTCTCTATACCTCTGAGTTTAACACTTGAAGTCAGGCCAGGCCGCTGAAATCTAAATAACAAAATGCCTTAAAATTTTCAGCCAAATTTAAGATTTTACCCATACAGTATGGTAGCTATTTAGGCGTGCGATTCACGCATGGTTAAATCTGCCGTTTATTTTTCCATTGAGTATGAATTCATCTACGACCCCTATGCGATAGAGTTGAAAATAAGAACCATTGTTAAATATTATTTTCTTTTACCAACAATCAATTTCTCTGTTACCAACAATTGTAAAATTATTTTTTTGGCCAAAGATTCAAAAAGTTTAGTAAAGGATCGTTGAACGTATTGCTTAGATTTTGTCTTCCAAAATTCTGATATGTTACTTGGTTTAACCACAGAACCAAAAATTACCGTACCACTTCTCTCATCATGTAGGTCTTGGAATTTAAGCCGAAGGAATCTCTGACGAACATGTTGTACGACTCTCCGTTGATGACTGCATGCGAACCGCCCGCCACTTTATTAAGGAACATGTCATCTCGGTCGGCAAACCGAAAGATGTGCAACTTTTTACCGATCTTTGCCAGAGCTTTATCCTCAGAATTCTTGAGCGCCTCGGGGACAAAGTTGCCAATGTTTGCCATGCTGGGTCTGTAAGAAATGGTTTGAATTTATCAAGCTTTTTGTAACTATGCGTATGATTCGAGCAATTTCACCTGGTTGGTAATGGAAGTTGAGTTGACTAAGAAAAAAACTTTTGTTTTTCTGTTCTTGCGAATTCATAATTACTTTGGATGGATGCAAAAAAGAGAGGACAAATTATGAGAGACAGTTTAGATTGAATAATGTTTGTTGATGTGAACAGGATTATTCAGTAAATTCATGCAGAGACTTTATGCTGAGAGTTCCGTAAAAGAGCTTATGCTGGCAGAAAAACGAACATTATTGGTGAAGCAGCTAATTCATCGATGGTTTCAATCCTTCTCTGCGGGACGGTAATGGTGAGGTAGGCCACCAGGTTGCCAGTGTAGGCCGTAGTGATGACGAAACTCACTGCCCACCACACGCCCAAAAATTCGTATTCCCACAAACCTCGCAGCCGCAAAGTCATACTTTGCCTGGTTAGGCCTCCCAGCACCTGAGCAGAGAGCATTTCATGACTGTTACGATCAAGAAATTTTTGTTCGCCGAAAAAAATACATAATAATTAAGTACCGAAAGAGCCCGAAGTTGTTTCAACTGACGAAGAGATATAAATCACGTTCTTTTATAGTAAAAAATGAGTTCTCCGAATGAACCACATTCAAGGAGTTACCAGAGGTCGTTTCCAGAGTCGTCATAAAATCAAGTCTGGTCTCACTCACGTATTTACATAAAAAGCTTGTAGCCAGAAGTCATGTCAACGCATTATCACATTAGGAATTAAATCAAATACTTGCCAGCAGAAATCCATTAATGAAGTCCCGGTTGTTGTGCATCACGAAGAGAGCCACAGTCAACAGGACGCTCTCGACGAAGGTCGCTGTCAGGAACAGTTGCCAGACGAGCCTAGCAAAAGGATACAAGAGGCCTCGCCACTTCGGCAACGGGTCCGGAACCTTGATCATGACACTAAAACCTTCGGCGAAGTAGGGGTAGGAAGCATCAAATTCGTCTGATCGAACTTCCGTGAGGAGTAAGTTGTTAATAATGAGGGACTTGTTGTTGTAAGCCAAATCCGCCAACATTCCAGTCCATCTCCCGTCCACTTGAGAGCCCCAGTTTCCATCAGCTGGGAAATCTTGAGCAGAGTATGTGAAATTCAACTTCTGAGCTAAGATATCGAGGATATCGAAAGCCATGCCTACGCACTTCACTTCCTTGGTCTTGTTTCCAATTTCAAATTTTACCTCCACCTTGGGTTTGTACAGGAACGGAAAATCCAGGCAGAATGTTGCTAATTCGAGATGGGATCCATCGAGGCTACGAATTTCATCAGAAAATATGTTATTGTAATTGCTCATCGGTTGCTTGAATCTACCAACTGAATGGAGTACGGACTGAGTTTTATTGTCGCTGTCGGCTATTGTATGTCGCACCTTATCAAACACGAATTCTGTTTTGGAAAAGGGTCGTATGAGCGATATAAACCTGGATCGCTGAACCAGCTTATGCTTGACCAAGTCTTGGTGATTCAGATGTTCGTTAAGAGATAAAAGCATAAGGTAGTCCGGGTTCCAAATAAAATATTTTTGCTCTTGATCAAAGAATGACTTCGGATCGTTGATGAAAACCAACAGACATGTCGTGAAATTACCTCGGATGAGATATGGAGGTATGGAACCGTCACTAAAATTGTATGCCCAAGTCATGAGAATCACAGGATGTATAGTCTTTTCCAATGCAAATCGAAGAGCATTTGAAGCTTCAATATCATCATTCACTGCAGGATCGATGATAATCAAAGTATTTGTCTTCGTTAGAATATTGGTCAAAAGATCGACTAGCAAGAGGCTCAATTGTGACGGTACGTATTTTGGCGACGTTGGAAACGACTCGACCACGCCTGATAAAATAAAGTGAGCCACCCCGAGCAGGAGCGGCGTTCTCATTATCTTTACCAACATCTCGGTGGCAGGGGAGCTTCATGGTGAATGCACCATTATATACCGCCGTTAAGCATCAATAATGAACAAGATATAAAGATTTCAATTTATTCAATCCATCGTGCACAAAATCGCCGATGGCTGACACCGGCGAAAAATATATAACAGATTTGCAAATGTCACACGCCTCCAGTGATCAACTAATTTTTTAATTCTGAACGACTTAAATAATGCAGTCAGCTTCTCTAGACAGGCCCACAACATTAATTATTGAGACTTGAAATTTTAAGGACGTTGGCTGGTTTCGTAAATAAATAGAATTGTGAATGAATATTCGTCCATCATTTTGGGACTTTATTCGACGCTCGCTTGCCAGAGCATTGAGAAACACGAGCATTGAGAGTATCGCAACGAATATGAATGAGGAACGGATAACGAAATGCTTACCTGAACACTGAACGTCGCAACTTTGTAACATAATCATCATCAAACATAGTAACATTTTCTATATACTCGTAATTGGTAGTTTAGGAGAAGATATAAATGTAAATGCTTTGTCTTCATTGTATTCGTAGCTTGAAGCTTTTTCTACCTACCCGATAAAAGTATTTTCAAACGTTTACCGCCAGACAATTATAGGAACTCTTATTTAATCGGAGGAACAATAGCTGCGCCGTCGGTGTGTTGTTGGTGCAGAAATATTCTCTCAAATCATAACACGCGAGCCTCAATGGAGGTAGGGAATGCATGAACTCTCGAGACATTAGTAAGACATAGACAGATGTGAGTAAATGTGTCAATGTGGATGAGGGGATTTATATGCTTTTTTTCATTCTTTGGGTCATACTGACCCATGTTAGCCCGCAAATGACGTATAATCAGAGCTACGTCCACTCTCTGCAAACCCTGCTGATAGAAAGTGAATCATTATTTGGGCAATGGCTAATACATTTTTCTGAGTAAAAAGGCACTTGGCTAGTATCATGTTGGAAGAACTACACTGCAATGCTAGGAAGCTTGCGTTGCAGCGTCCGACCATAGTTGGATCGTTTATTGGAACCTTTTTGTCAGTCTTACTGCTGAAATCTTCTAAGTAGCTCCATTCCATGTAAGTGAGCATACTAGCTGGTCGAATATTTCTCAAATTTTTATCCCGACGTCGTCCCATATGAGTGGCAAAAAGATAAGTCATTAATTAGATATTTATGTGCCATTAGACTTCTTTCTAGTGTCCATCGAATACTTTTGTTATTATTACTTATTAATTTTGTTTATAAGAGGCTTTGTAAATTAATTTGAAACTGAAGTTGGCAGCTGCTCGCAGTTTAGACTATTGATCCTACTGTGACCGCCTTGGTAATTCTATGGCCGGCTTGAATTAAAAAGTTCTGTTACCATGCTTTATAAATTTCACCCTCAATTTGTAAGTGCGAAGACCATCGATAATGCTTCATAGTCAATTTAGGCTGTGTTTCAAAGGCTTTTTCAGAGATTTTTTATTCAGAAAAAATTTCATTTTTGCCAATTCTAAAATTAAAAAGTAGAAAATTTTTAATTACTTCCAACCTATTTTTTTTAATTTTTTTTAATGAATACTCATAACTATTGATGGATATTTGCAAGCTACAAATATTACAAACAGTAAATTTTCTAATCAGACGAACTAACTTGTTGATTCACGAGGCACATGTGAGACGCTGCGTTAGCGGCATATACTAGCTCTTATGTACCACCAGTTAACTTGAAATAAATAACACCGCTTCAAGTAGAGCAACTGAAATATAATTGGCATAAGTGCACATCATTGAAAAACATCAATCTAATGCGGAACAGTTTCTTTGCAAGGGTCTGTTTTTTTCGTTCATATAGTCAATTTTTTAGAGAACAGGAGAGTGAATCGTATCTTCGAGATACTATCCACAGTGAAACGTTAGTGAAAGATTGTCGCGGATGAGTGAGGTTTGTAGGAATTCAGGTGTATATATAGTGACAGGGGAAATATTGTCCAAACTCTATATTATATTTTTTGCCATTTCCAAGTCCACATCGACTGGAAAAACGCTAATCATCCATATCACGCAATTCTGCAATCGTTATAAAAAATTATACCTTGGTTCTGTGTAAAACTGTTCAGGATATCTCCCTTAAATCACAATCATAATTCCTTCGTCCACTTGTTGAGTCGTTCGGATGCTGTGGGTTGTGATTAGTTTTCAAACAGAGTTAATAATAAGTCAACTTATGCTACTTTTGCGTCTAAAATTCCAGATTCGTGTCAAAATGTTATTAATAAATTCTTGTCCATGAGTTCAGTTTTGTATTAGCTTGAAACTGTTCATTTCTGGCTCACACAAACAAGGTCGCACTCGCAACTGTTACGGAAAGCTAACAAGCCTTACTAACGAGTTTCGAAATTGAAATTGTTCTTTTCACTTGACTAAAATTCCATGTTGGCGTTCAAAATGCAATAAATTTACCTGTGTTCCAGGAAGTATTCTTTACTCTGCGTCTTCTTCTGTATGTACGATGGAATTGTGGACTGAGATTCTCATTTCCCTAACAATATCGACAATGTCTCCCCTACTTCAATCGGTTCTTCAGAATCCAGATCAGCAGTCCTCATTTACCCTCTCACCTTTTTCCTCAAGTCCAAAAACTGCTCAAACACAGGGAACACTGAGAATAGCCCCAATGTGAGTCAATATGACAGCTAATATGGAGGTGGACACATAGACTATTTTGACCACACACCTTCATATCATTGCAAAAGAAGCAGTAATAATCTGCTGACAAATGCAACATTTATTTTAGTCTAAAGGTCATGAAAATTAAGCAGGAGCCGATAATAAAATGTATTGTCAATAAAACAGCAAATCCGATATACGTCATTGTAGTAAAATATTGTCCGTTTTTTTAAACTTATTTTGCTTCAAGCGTTGAACTATTCAAGCGGCATTAGGGCTCTTGAGAAATATACCTCATCGGAGAGTATTTCGACAAGTTCCTTGTCAAATATGTATTGGTTGGCTTGCTTATTTGTCTGTATGTTTTAGCGTTGAGCCGGGATGTTACGTTAACATATTTTCAAATGACAGTACGGTCGACCCTAGGTGTGCAGTACCTACATCGTTGAACTGTTTGCTAAGAGCATTTTTCATTTAAACAAGTGGCATCTGATTCCCTATGAATGCGCACCTTGGATAGGATTAGTTCGCTTTCAATTACTTATTACACTTGGATAGATCGTTACATCCACTTGACATGGTGCTGTGTTGCTTGCTAAGTCTTCTTAGTGATAGGGTTCAGGAAGCCATCATTTTAGTAAGAAGTTAAGTTGTGATTCAATTAGACATTCATTCATTATACCAAAGTGAACGTTGTACAATATTTTAACTTCGTAAATTATATTTGC
Organism: Hyalella azteca; assembly: GCF_000764305.2. Lineage (NCBI taxonomy): Eukaryota > Metazoa > Arthropoda > Malacostraca > Amphipoda > Hyalellidae > Hyalella > Hyalella azteca. Next base: position 71,340 of record NW_025931450.1, read on the forward strand.
TTCGCGCACAAAATAAAAATTGCCGGTATGCGTAAACACCGATTACCGTCAACGCCGCAATATATACCGGTGTTCTGGAAGCATCTCAAAGTTTTCTTCATTGAGTAAGTTACCATCGATATTATACGCTTATTTTTTGTGAACTTTGTCGTCGTATCGCTTCCCATCCATGCGTTGTGTCACGAAGTAGCATCCTCCCACCACGAAGTCTGATGAAAATGGCCGTGACTAAATGAGCAGTGCGCAGGCGTAAGACCAACAAAATTTTCGATTTGGGTTGAGTTCCAAGTTATTTGCAGCGTTTAACGATTAATTATCTTGTTCAAAAGCGAGTGAACTGACTCATTTGAATTTCATAGTCACCCGCATGTGTAAAATAACTAAGTTTTTAGTATATAACAACAAATAGTAGGCTAATAAATTTGGTAGGCTAATAAATTTTCCAACATTGATTAATATCCAAAGCATGTAGGACTATTGTGGGTTAATCCCTCGGCAAAATACGATTAAAATTTTAATAGAAGCCGTTGTCTCTGTTTTCCGTCGAGGTGAATAGTGATGTGAGATTTATGAGTTGCTGCATAGGTGCAGAACTTGAAGAGACACTTATACCTCTTGTTGTTGTAGTGCGTCCTGATGTGGCGATCGAGATCAGTTCTGTACAAGAATAATTTTATATCATCAATAACCTCACAGTTGTTACTAGGTTCGAGCGATAATGGCAAATAGCTGCAAAAGCCCAAATTGTTCGAAATTTATTAGTTTATTTCTTCATGATTAACAACCTAAATTAGAATCATTTTATAAACATTTATTAATAATTTTATTATAATAATTAGTTGTCTCGAAAAGTTTTATTGCGAAGAGGACGAGTAGCATCGTCCATTGACAATCACGGCAAGCGGTGAAAATTCTGCGATGTTCAGAATTTATAGCTCATGACTACAAAATAAATTACCTACTATTTAGTTATTTTCCATCATAATAACAAGTTATATCTATTTGCATGGTAACTCTATTCGAAATTTGGATGCGAAAAATAGCCGAAATTAACAGTGAAAGATAGGAATGAGTGTGGGATCTAATTTTTAGGGAGACTTGCGTAATGTGTCATCAACATTTTACTGTGGTCAATCAATATTCTATGAAGCATTGTCATGCATGGCCTAAAAAATATTTATCTTACACTCTGGAACGTTGAATCTGAAAATTGATCCGTTGACTTAATTCTACATATATAATAATTTAGTATAGCTTTTGGATTAGGGAATCAGCATTAATTAGGATAGCTGTTGGTACTCTTACCAGAGGCAGCAAAGTTTTCCAGTTGACGATTTATGGGAACCCTAAAATTCGTGCAATGCGTCGTCAGGGTGCGGAGTGGTCCCCATCCAAGCTGAGGTCAACGGCTCGACTGTTTAAAGTCTGAGCTCGACTGGTGAGCGAACTCCCGGCGCAGATCTCAAACACTTCGCGCGAGCCTTACTGTTTGTTGCTTATTGGTGTTATGGATCTTTTGTTGCTATTTTGATGTGAGTGTTGTGCTCGTTTGAATCAAAATTTTCCAAACAAAGCGGACGACTGCAGTCTGTTCACTAAAAAACAGTATTTATGCAACATCGTCGATGGCTCATGCAACAGTGTATGCGGCATCTTGATGTGCATCACATTATTTTGTAATTTTAGTAGCATTTGTGAGCAGAAATTTTAAGTTTTCAATGAAAACCATTAAGTTTTCAATGTTAAGAGACTAGGCCTGCAGTGAACAGCAAGTGATGATCCAATATTTTAATTCAGCTATCGACAGGGGTTGCAACTTAACTGTCAACATTGCCGTCAACTCAGCCATGAATGACATGACCCAGTTGACAACACTCGCACCTGGTCAACGAATTGTTTCAACTGTTTGCTTTCTTCGGAAGAAAGACCCCAGTAAAGCTTGGCTTCACTGCTTACACTGACTCTCGGTCACAATATGAGTTACTGGCTTTGAATTCTGGAAGTAGTGTTATTTTAAATCAGTCATCAACTTCTAAATTATAGATATATTTTCAATTCTATTTATGTTTAAATATAAGCAATTTATATGAGCACAGTATTGCCGATTTTTAGCCGACAATACTTACCTGAATATATAATGGAGTTAAAAATGATTCAGAAACGACTGAATTGTCTTTTGAAACCTGATTTTTTTGTATAATCAATGTGCATGTGTGATTGGAGCGAGATTATATAAGTGAGTTCCGGGTTTGAAGCCCAACCAACAGTAATCTGCGCTATTAAGGCACCCGACAGGGCATATTTGTGCTAATGAACGCTCTCATCACTATTACCATTATATTAACAGCAAATAGAGGATTGTTCAAGTTTATGTTATAATTTTGGTAGTAAATGGATATTAAAGGCAAATTACTTTCATGAAATTCAACTCAAACAACAACTTTCAATTGCGTTTAAATGTAAAATAAAATTTTTAATTTGCACAATTTCTTAATCAATTCAGCTTCGCATATCTGAAGCAGATCCAAACTATATTTTCTCATCACATCAACTGTAAATTAAATGATGACTAATAATTTGCAAATGCCATTAAAACCAGAATGGCAACGAAACTTTTCTCTGCATGATCTAATAGAAAATGATGACATATTGCAGCTAGCAGCTTTTGAATGTTCAGTTATTCAGATGAAGCTACTAAAATATGCTCCGGCCGATTCCAAGAAAATATCAACGGATTGTTCGGTGTGAAGCTGAGCAAAAACTTCCACCACAGTCAAGCGCATCACGAATCATTATTTATGAACCATTCATTAATTTGTCATTTAATTGAGATATTCAGCTATGCAGACTCGAATGCCATGCAGAAATCATTCCCGAATTTCGATGATGTGTTTTGAAGTTCGATGTTCGCTTAGAACTAAGATTCAGCTTAGAACTGCTTCATGCTAATTACATCGTTTCTGATCTTCCAGAATCTCTGATCGGAATTTTGGTCCCGGCTATCAGGATCAATATTGTTCTACATTATAGCGCGTGTTTATAAATTTATTTTAAAGGTTGAAAGAATAAAATTTAATCTCTTCTTTGAGATTCCTTTCATATAAAAGGGAGCCCGCCATATATTTCCAATCAAATGTTCGATAGTTCGATTCAATCAAATATTCGTTTCAATTATCAAGGCGACATATTCTCATATTCTATGCAAGCTCATGACAAGAATATTTGGATTCTTTACCTAATAAGCAAGAGTTCTGCATGGAATTAACCCAAAAAACACATAGATGTTTTATTTATATAATTTTATTCTTGATAACAGAATTATTGTTCGAAGCATAGAAGCCTTTAAAATCCAGAATGTTTAGTTATATCAGTTTTTAGTGAAGTCACAGTCCGCCTCTCACTTAAAATTTCATCTCTATTATATAACCATAATAATGCAGGAACTTTCAAAGTTCTGAAAATAATATTTATGTAATGAACGGAATCGATATTTATACTAATAAAATACTAATAAAATGATTAGATAAATAATTTCTACGTTATATAATGATATTAAAAGTGACAACATTCCTCATATTATTGACTAAGTGCGCAATTTCAGGGCTGTGATTACATTCAAATTTGAGTATGCGGTTTTGATCCTCCGTTGACGTCAGCGATGCTTGCACCACTGGCTTTTCTCAAAGAATTTAAATTCCTTCACTCAAGCGCTTTTTTGGAACGAATGCTGAATACGAACGAATGTTGCCTTCAAACGAACGCTGCCATCAAAAGAATGTTGCCTTCGAACGAACGCTGCCTTCGAACGAACGTTGCCTTCAAATGAACGTTGCCTACGTACGAGCGTTGACTTCAAGCTAACGTTGTCTTCAAACGAACGTCATTGCCTTTAAACGGACGTTGCCTTCAAACGAACGTTGCCTTCATACGAGCTTTGACTTCAAACTAACGTTGTCTTCAAACGAACGTTGCCTTCAAACGAACGTTGNGTTGCCTTTAAACGAACGTTGCCTTCAAACGAATGTTGCCTTCAAACGGACGTTGCCTTCGAACGAACGTTTCCACCAAACGGACGTTGCCTCCAAACGGACGATCCTTCAAACAGACGTTGCCTTCGAGCGAACGTTGCCTTCAAACGAACGTTGCAATCGAACAAACGTTGCTTCAAACGGATGTTGGCTTCAACCATGCATCGCCATCAACCAAACTTTGCCATCAACCAAGCCTCGCCTATAACCAATCGGCGCCTCCAACCATGCCGGCGTCGTCATTAACCGAATGTGTTCGTTAATAAAGCTAACCAGATGTCGCCTCATTGTGCACGTTTAGAATCGGCTGTGCATTGTGCATGTTTTGCGTTTGTGTGCACTGTGCATGTTTAGAATCATTGATCATGTATAGGAGACATTGCACTGTAAGGTCGTTTACAGAACCACAACCACCATCAGCAGTGTATTAGCGTCTGAATAAAAAGGATTAGATCTCCTAACTAGGATCCATGCCAGCCTGCGCGCATTATGGAATCATAAGCCGGAGCGGCCGCGAACTGTGTTTGGGGAATGCATGACGCCATGTAGATTTGTACACAACAAATCATTCATTAAAATTTTCAGGTATGACTGATAATTTTGATTCCATGAAAAAGTTATTCAAAATAAGTTGATAATTTTGGTTGAAATGCCATAGCCATCTTTTCCTAGAAACAAATTTTAAACTCACAGCTGTTCCCAACATTTTTCAATGTACAATTCAAAAAGAAAAAGAATAGCCGCAGTTCTGTACCAATGCTTTCTTTTTTATGTTAGCTCAATTGAATCATTGTGCAAAATTCAACATCGCAAAAATGTGCTTGGTTAAACATCATAACGCTATTTAGTTGCGCGATTATGAATGGGATATATGAAATTTATGGTGGTATACTAGGCAATTTGTGTGCTGGAAAATATCTCCCATTTGAAAGCTATCCCACAAACAACGTTTCCATTTTGAACGTATTTTTGCCCTGTCGCACTCGACGCGCCGTGAGCAGCTCCAGCAGGAGGCACAAAGTTGCGACCGCGTACAGGCAGAGGCAGAGGATAAAGGCGGCCGCGAGGTGGGGCATCGTCAACGCCTGCAGGCCATCATCCTGAGAGATGGAGCTTTGACAGTCATTACGGCGCACCAAAATATAGTGCGAGCTTTGACAGTCATTACGGCGCACCAAAACATAGTGCGAGCTTTGACAGTCATTACGGCTCACCAAAATATAGTGCGAGCTTTGACAGTCATTACGGCTCACCAAAATATAGTGCGAGCTTTGACAGTCATTACGACTCACCAAAGCATAGTACGAGCTTTGACAGTCATTACGGCTCAACCAGAATATATTGCGAACTATAAGCTGGGAAATTTGGCTTTACTATTTCCAACCCTTATATAGCAACAGACAAATTGGAACGTGTACAAACAACTCTCTGTAAAGGAATACTCCCAATGGACAGCATACTCCTCTGTGCAGCGTGCCTTTTTAAAGCTTTGAGCTTTGTTTTCTTAGGGTCGTGAAAAAATCGCATGGAATATAGTGTTGACGTAAAGAGTAACGTAATGTCAACTGTTAAATTACCAGAAGCAAAATACTCTTACTCGTGCATTTTTATCAGTCTTCAAGGCACCAGATAACATCAATCATGAGCTTGCTTGATTAAGATTTCGCTCACTATGTTCGATCGGAAATTCAATCATCTTTTCTACAACAAAGATTTTTTTATAAAAGTTTTTCAACCAAACAAATATTTTCATTCAATCCACATAAATTCACCGCAGCCTGCTGTTGTTACGTCAATTTTTTTACAGATTCTCATTTTTTGAAATAATTCTGAACCAACCTGTTCAGTTATTTCAACAAAGCACGCCTCAAAACATTTTTTCTTCCGTACAAATCTCCATGTATTAATACAGTTCTATACTTGCAGAACAAATGTTTTAATACCGATACTCGGCCGTAGCATGGAACTTGCCTGGTCAGGCGGGGCGTCCTTCATCATGTGTTTGTTGTAGAGCTTCCCGACGAGACCAGCCTCCACGAGGCGCTGCAGGTTCTCAGACAGCAGCTCCGTGTGGGGCGTGTTCTTGCGTAGGTAGTACACTACGAAACTTGGGTACAACTGCGTGCCACAAATACAGTCGAAATAATTATTCGTGAAGTATATTTGAACATCTAAATATATTACTTACAATAACAAAAGGAAATAGATCGTAAATTGTTGTCGCTTACACGTCAGAATAATCTCTAATTTTTGTGCATGATGGAAGAATGTCGCGCAAGGCTAATGTTGCAAGTGAAATTTTTTGTTGATGCTCAAGTGATTCTTACCACTTCTCGCATGAAGTAGCACTGAGTCGTTAAGTTGAAGTAATTCCTGTAGAAGTAGTGGAATGATTGCCCATTAATAACTGCATAGGTGCCTTTCGTTACTTTGCCCTTAATCACTGAGTCCCATTCGCTGGCCTCGTATAGATCAAACCTTGCTCCAATTTTCGCCAAACTTGGGTCGGACGACTCACGGAGCGCCTCCGGTACGTAGTTACCGTAATTTTCCATCGCCACGCTGCAAAAATATTACCAGGAAAATCTTCCCGTGATTAGCATTTCAATCTTCGCTAAAGAAAATATAATGAGTAAATGTCGTTACACGATTGATGATTCATTTTGAGGAAATTTGCCACGCAGATAATAAAAATTATCGGAATGGAAGCTCCTCAAGTATTTTTGCAGTGGATTATAGAAGTAAAAAATTATGTTGGATCTATTGATACTACTAATTTTTGTTTTAAATAAATAATAATAAAGAAATAAACCCACATAACTAAATGAATTAAATTGTACCAAGTGGCTGAAAAATATCGGGTGAGGTCAGATTTATAAATAATTTTTACTATTATCCGAATCTCCGGTCCAACCATGAGGGTCTAAAAAGCAAGTACACAAGAATTGAATCTCCAGCCGTAACATGATTCTAATAATAATAAATAATAAGAATAGCGGTTTCAGCGTTTATTAGGCCGTAGGCCTGTCGCCGATTCTTAACATCGCAGAACATTCACAGAATTTTGCGGTCTCGAACTCGCAACTCACTGCTCAAATTCTGCTGTGCTTACCCTCCCGGCCTCCTTGCCGATTCTGACCAGAAACTGGCGCACAGAGCTGGGACCGAACCCGCGCCTCTCTGCGCCAATCTCGGTACTCTGAACTTTAACCACTGGGCCACCCTGCCTAGTTTTTGATTCTCCACTGGATGGCAGGGAGAACTGCCATCCAGTTCATTGGGAGAGCTTTACTATATTGGGAGGTAAAATATATAATATATATGAAACAGAATGTTTAGTAGGAGTCGGTGTCGGGTAAATGGATCAGAATCAACATTGATAATGTATGTAAAACATTTGAACAGACTTTAACATACAAATTTAGTATGGTTCAATTGAATATGAATCATGTAAGTACTTAGCATATAATCTATCCAGAGAATGTTATTCTTCATCATAAAAAAATACTTATATGTTTTTAGAAATGAAATATGTTATAGAAAAAACATTAAATCAATTTATATGTTTTTAAATAGATTCAGTGTGGTGCAAATTCGTATTACTCACATGACATTCGAGTCGGCCAGTTCGTCGATTGTTTCAATGCGCTTCCTAGGCACGGTGATGGTGAGAAAGGCCACGAGGTTACACGTGTACGCCAGACAAAGAACATAGCACATGAACCACCACGTGAGCATCCACACGTGCATCCACCAACCATGCACCTCATTACTGTAGCCTTGGTTTGACAAGCTGGCCAGCATCTGTGGATATATTTGCATAAGTTAAAATTTGAATATACTGAGATAAATTCTTAAATGCTGCGAATTCTCCACGATAAGTTTTGATAAAACATATTGGCCAGTAAGATTGAAGACATGTTATGACTTAACCTTTTACCAACAAACGGTAAGTCTGATTATCAGTTCTTTATATAGGAATAAGAACGGCGAGAATTAAAGTATCCGCAAACCAAGAATTAAATCACTAGGCTCTTTCGGCATTGGTCAACACGAGCAAATTGTTAAGCGTGTTTAGAGATCGTGAATTTGAGCGTCAATGCAACGTTAAGTTTACCTCCTGCAGATACTACATTGATCTTAAATAAAGTGGCAAGATTCAAGAAATCGATATAGAAACGAAGAGGTCCTTTCGAAACAATAACTTAGTCTCTACCACAGTATGCGCTTTGGGCTACACTCGGCATAATTTCATCACTTACCTGTAAAAAACCTTTGTGATGAGGTTTGAAATTTTGCATGAAGGACATCACAAAAGTGAAGAGCAGCACCGCCACGACCGCCATACTGACGATATATACCCAAACCTGGCGAGTGAATGGGTATAACAATCCACGCCACCTCGGCAACGGGTCAGGGATCTTGAGCATGATGCTGAACCCTTCACTGAAGTACGGGTACGTCATGTCGAAAGCCTCCTGCCTGTCTAACGTCAGTTCGATGTTATTAATGATAATAGATTTGTTGTGGTATAGTAAGTCCGCAAACATTCCGGTCCACGTTCCATTTTCTTTGGATCCCCACCGACCATCGGTACTTTGATCTTGCCACGTATACGTGAAGTCAAGTTTCGCAGCCAAGATGTCTAGCATATCAAAGGCTGCTCCAGGACACGTGTTGTTGGGTCCATCGTACATGAAAGGAAAATCATAGCATATTGATGCCAAATCGATATTTACTTTTCTGAAGCTGTCAATTCTTCTTTTAGGTTGTTTGAACTTGTGCTTATAGGCCTGGGAGTCCCACATGCCAACCAACAGAAGAACTGTTTTATTTGCTCCTGGGGGGTCGAAAATACTGTGACGTACATTGTACAGTAAAAATGACTTTTTCGAAGCGCTTGGTCTGATCAATGTTATGTATTGCGATCTTTGCACTACGTTGTGATTTGCAACGGCGTTGTGATCAAGGTCCGCTCTCAAAGAAAAAAGGACAATAAGTTCCGGGTTCCAGACCAAAGAACTAGCAAGCTGATTCAAAAATTGCGATGGGTCATTGCAGAAAACCATAACGACAGTCATAAAGCTTCCTCGGATAAATTCCCTGGGAATTGATCTATTTGTGGTTAACGCATCCCAATAATACACACTCCAAGGAGAAGATGTATTGGCCAAAGTCAAATCGACGACGTCGGAGAAACTCTCAGTGTACCTTAGTGCTGGGTCAAGTAGAAGCAACAAATTTTCCTCTGAAAAATTTATCAAAATTAATTCGCTAAAAACAGACTTCAAACTGTCAAATTTTTGTTCTTGGCTTTTTGTCCCTTCAATTACGATTTGAGTAAATTTGCCGCAACTGCGAGTGGGAAATAAAAGAATCAGAAGTCCAATCATCAGTCCCCGCAACATTGTGGATTTGTTCTTCGGTGTGAAATTTTTTGATAAAGTTATTTCATTTTAGACTGCTTCGATATATAAATACTGGTTTTTACTATGTTTTATAGTAGCAGATATTCGTGACCAATTAAGGCGCTGTAAAAACCCTGGTTTTTAGTGTATTTCGGGCCGGGTAAGAGGTCGTCATGCCCAATCCAATTTCGATGTCTCAGGTAGGTAGCAGATCACGTACTAGATTGTGCACGGCATTGCCCCTGCCTTATGACTACATCGCTGATAATGAGTGCGAAACAATGCACTGATGATTTAATAATCATCTCGGTAATAAATCAACTCAGATTCGACTTTGTGAAGATATCGTGCGTCGTGGACAGCCATAAAATCATCTTTAAATCTCTGTTAAATATTCTTATGCCCGTGCATCCTTCATCGAATTTAGCACAGATGATTGTGGCAGTTCAAGATAAAAAACAATACGTTGCACAGAAACAAATCAAAGTTTTCGGTAAATTGAAATTGAAGTGTCGCTTCTCCATATTTTATTATACATTAATTTCTCAGTTCTCCTTGCATTTATCCGCGCAAAAATTTAATACAGCTTGAGTGACCAATTATGGTCGCTTCTTGTTCATGAATGGAACCGAGTAAATCTTATCGTTTTTATAATAGATTTAAACTACAAAGATGTAACGTAAGCAATGACGTCAGAAAAAGTGAAGCTGTCATTCGCAGAAAAAATTAATTTCCCAACAGAATATCAAAAACACAACTTAAATGAAACTGAAATTCATAATTTTATTAACATACCTGGAAGAATCGACGCGAAATATCATATTTTACGCACAAGTAAGTACATAACGCAGAAGCATTGCACGAGTCACCAATGCACAGGCTTAATTAAGGTTGCCGAAGAGAGAGTGCAATGCGCTATTCATATCCTCTGTACAAAAAGCACCGACGAACCGTCTAATTTGCGTAAAGAACAAATGAGAAGATTCATCTTGGAGGAGGAGCAGGAATTACCATGAGTGAATTTTTATTAAAAATGTAGTAATAGTCGTATCCTTTTTCTGCAAAATATTACCCGTCACATTCATGATATTGATAACAAACGCTATTCATTAGAGTTATTTTGTCTTCCCGAATTATTTAGTTTGCATCGACTGGTGACAATAATGATTAGCGATTGTTGCCGAACTGTTTTGCTGTACGTGAATTTTGCAGGAATTAATAGACCAAATGTGCGAATTTGAATATGTGCTCATCAAATTATTCGGTTATGGGCATGAATAATCTGAAAAAAATATTTCACTATTAGTCACAAGGCCTCCAGTATAGAATAATTAAATTGCATCTAGTGCCCAAAATCGTTTTGTTGTTTTGGCAAGTCCCGCTGCTGAAAAGTTACTCCAACTACTGCGAAATTCACCATTATGTTGAAGCATCAGATGTGGTTTGCGAAAGGATGTGTCAAATGACGCTAGTGACGCTAGTCCAAATCTTCAATGCCCTGCGATAGGGAAAATTACAGATTTTTTCAGTATTTCGTTATCAATTAAAGCCTAACAATATCATTTCGTCCCGACCGTGAACTAGCGAACTAAGACAAAATCGACAAAATTACCTCGAGAGAAATATCACCGTAAATAGGAGGTCAGGAATGTATATTCGAAGTTTCGTTCAAATCGGTTCAGTAGTTTAGAAGAAATTTCTTAGTCAATGCGAATTTTTTCCTGTATTTCTGTATAACTCACGAATGAAGTTGAAAAATCGAAATACTCGAATGCGAAAGTATAACCGGAAACATTTTCAGGAGCTAAATATCACCCATGGTATCACTAGCACACTAGTTCAACCATGAGTCTTACAAGGTTCAGGCCAAAGTGATAGATACTGTGATGTCCGACCTAACAAACTATGTCATTATTTTTCCTTCAAAATTTTCATCAGTCTTATGTATGATAAAGGTCAATGTTACAAGAGCTCGACGCATTCTAATACCCAGCATAACTAAAAAGACGTAGAAAAAATGAGACGGTAGAAAGTATCTGAAATATATATATATATATTTTTTTCTGGTAATAAACCATAAAAATTCCATACTATAGCCTGAGACGTGCCCAACTGGGGGTCAGCTTAGCTCAGTACCTGAACGGTGTGTATTTCATGCATTTAAAGCAATTACGTGTATCAAACGTATATCAATTTTTGTTCGCAATATACCGCCTCTAGAATTCTAAATGCCAACTTTAAAATATACCATTTAGAATAGAATAGAAGTGTCGGCCCTGAAGAAATAGGCCCATAGCCTGTTGCCGATTCTTGATTTTTTCGTGACTTGATTCACAAGGGATCCGGCCTTTGGAAACCGATCTTTCCATAACTGACGATTGATTGAAATAGCTGCTGGACTTAGTGCCTGGTCCGTAATTTGCTAGGCATTTTAAGACTGAACATATGCTCTTGCATATATAGCTTCGTCTAGTGTGTTTTTGAAGATGTTCATACTCGGAGCGTCAACGATGCTATCAGGGAGGCTGTTCCACATGTCGGTGACTCGAAGCGAGAAGAAATTTTATCGCATGGATGTGTTACAACGCAATTTTTTTAGTTTATAGCCGTGGCCCCTGGTGTTGGTTTTGTTTCAAATTCTAGTAATCCTTCTGTGACCTCTGTGACCTTGTATAAGCCATGAGTATACTTGAATGCTTCAATGAGTTCCCCACGCAGACGTCGATAACGGAGGCTTGGAAGCTTCATAATCTTCAATCTTTCCTCAAAGGACTTGCCTTTCAAGCCCGGAATTATCCTTGTTGCACGTCTTTGAACACTCTCTATTAAATTTTTGTCCATATCAAGTTTCGGTGACCACACGACGTTTCCAAACTCTAGGTTCGGGCGCACGACAGCAACAAACAACTGCTTCATCGCTTCTGCATCTAGAAACTCGAAAGAGCGTCTGATCAGTCCAAGTCGTTTATTGGCTTTATTAACTTGATCTTCAATATGCTTAGAAAATTTCAACTCATTGTCGATATTAACTCCTAAATATTTTTCCATTGTCGTCTTTCCGCGGCTGCCCTTAAAATGTCTTTTAAAAATATTATTGCTAGAAATAAATGGCGCTAAATCTTAAAAGTAAAAAATATGTATATAGCGTGCGTCAGCACACTCCTGTAACATTCAAGCATTCCTGTCAGGATAAAAGTTAAGCATCACGAGAAATTGACATATCATTGTACAAACGTTCTCTTGTACACCCAAAACAAGGAGAAAGCTCAATAATCGTCAAATTGCCCTTTATGTCTAGACTCTAGACAAATGAGACAGAAATGAACAAGACGCCAATCGACGAATAGGTCCACGGTTTTCTGTATTTTATTTTAGATGTAGAATTTTATCAATGGCGTGCTGTTTTTCACTCATATAGGCCTAATTTTTGGCCCAGCTCACCGGGACGACAGCCAAGTTAATCGTCGCCGCCGATGCAGTTGTAGACGCCATCGCAGACATAGCAGATGGGCACACACAAGCCGTTGTTGCATTGGTAGGAGGCGTCGTTGCAGTCGCCGGCCTTGTCTTCTGCGGTTGCATCACATCAGACAATTTAATATCTATCTTAGTTAGTAGTACTTCGTGATCATTTAATGCTGTCATTTATTTCGTGCATTCTGACATGTGAATGGACAATTTGTTCACAGTTTGGTAACTTCTCTAATCATCTAATGGGAAGGCCCTCAACCTCGATTTCGCACAGACTTTGCGTCTTTATAAACTTTCTAACATCATCATTAATAAAGAACGTACCACTGCAGTTGGTCTCATCATCGTTGCCACTGATGCAGTCATAGTAGTTGTCGCACACGAACGAGTTGGCGATGCATAGTCCGTCAGGTCTCGAACAAATTTACGGCCGGACCCGCGGCCGGTCTCGCGGCCGGAAAGGTTTTCTTAGTGTTTTATGTTTTTTCTAGGTTTTTGTGTTTTTAATGACGTTAGTCCGTCGCTGCATTCGAAATAGCCTTCGTAGCACTCGGTCACGCCTAGCGAAACAAATCAAATCAACTGCTGTGCATAAGTCTTATTTCGCTCAAATAATATAAATGTCAAAATGATAGTATCAACAATTTAACAGATAATCAATGAAAATTAAATGAGCTTTTCTGTATGATGACAGTTACGTTACATTTAAGATTATATTGGGGGCCGTATACCCTGGGGCCGTATTATCAAAACTTCGTACGTACCTACGCAAAATCGACCTACGAGTGGCGTAAGTGCTGACTTTATGACGTAACTCTAGTCTAGAGGTGGTATCATCAAAACATTTGCACGGGAAGATACGTAACGTAACTGTACGCCTGCTCGGAGATGTCGTAAGTGAAGTTCCCCACAAGTTTAGAG
>NW_025931451.1:0-637 GCF_000764305.2 Hyalella azteca
GAAAGCGTCTTATAACTTACCATCATTATCCAATATTTCTTGAGCTAAGCGTTTTATCTCTCTTTGGTTAAATCTCAGTACTCAGGAAGAATTAGGGTATTATTGCAGATTAACTACATCTAACTAAAAAAAACACCCTTTTTTTTGGATGTAGTTAATCTGCAATAATACCCTAACTTGTGGCAACTTTGACTTGAAGGTTGCATTGTTCCTTTTCTTTTAAATTATTGTATGTGTTCAGGTTGTCAAGAGGTACGAATCACGATGAAAATGAACGTCAACATTTGTATTTCTTTTTTTAAGCAATCTGAGGTTACCAGCCTCAACAATCTTCTCTTTGAGTTTTTGAGTGGCTGAATTAATTTCAAATATTTTATTTTAGTAGTCCAACTTATGAGTATTGAAGAACCATGAACTTTCATGTAATGCAGGTGCAGAGCATTACAGTCTCAGGTAATGCTGAATACATTGTTTGAGTTTTAAAAGAGCAATTGTGAACTTTGGAATTTTATTGTCCTTAGTTATTCCTGCCAATTTTTATTTGGCACTTTCTCCCTTCATTTTTTGTGTAATTACTATCTTCTGGTTAGAGGCATTGAAATATTGTGGTAAATTGCCATTGACTAGTAAACACACT